>NC_081559.1:182957518-183068895 GCF_022355385.1 Mustela nigripes
CCCGTGCTTTAATAAACCACCATTTTGCACCAATGACGTCTTAAGAATTCTTTCTTTAGTCGTTGGCTCCGAACCTCCTCACCCCACCGAACCTGACTTAGGTTCTGGTACATCATCAGTTGTATATTTATACATAGTGGAATACTATTCAACTATTAAAAAAGGAAATCTCACCATTTGCAACAATATGTATGGAGCTAGAGGGTATAATGCTAAGCAAAATAAGCCAGAGAAAGACAATTATCATATGATTTCACTCATATGTGGAAATTAAGGAACAAAACAGGATCATAGTAGAAAGGAGGAAAAATAAAATAAAATCAGAGAAGGAGACAGACCATAAAAGACTCTTAAGTGGGTACGAGAAGAATAAATGAAAGAAGATGGGATTGGGAGGGAGACAAAACATAAGTGACTCTTAATCTCACAAAACAAACTGAGGGTTGCGGGGGGGGGGGGGTTGGGGAGAAGGGGGTGGGATTATGGACATTGGGGAGGGTATGTGCTTTGGTGAGTGCTGTGAAGTGTGTAAACCTGGCGATTCACAGACCTGTACCCCTGGGGATAAAAATATATGTTTATAAAAAAATAAAAAATTATTAAAATTCTAAAAAAAAAAAAAGACTCTTAAGTCTAGGAAAAAAAATTGAGAGTTGCTGGGGATGGAGGGGTGGGAGGAATGGAGTAACTGGGCATTGAGGAAGGCACATGATGTAATGAGTACTGGGTATTATATGTAACTGATGAATAAGGTGGCTAATTCTACAATGCTCTATAATTTCATAGTCTTATATCTCATTTGGGTGTGCTTGGTTCTGAAATTCTGAGTGAAAAATCTAGAATCAAAAAGAAAATTATAGGCGTTGGAGGTAAACCAAAATACCACTTTTTGAGTTGTGCCCTCTTGTTTCTTTTTTTTTTTTCTTTGAGAAAGTATGTTTTTAGCTTTATTATGGGCATAACATTCAGTTAGGCAGTAAGAAAGACACATAAAAGTGTTAGAAATAGCTTTTGCTTTTTAGGAACATGTAACTCAATTGTGAAGACAACAGAATATACTTATTTGTGTTTTCTTCTCCCACACATATACACAGACACATATAATGATGAGCTAAAATAATAACAAGAGTGGTAATAAAAATAACAAATAATTTTTTAATATTTGGTATATTAGGTACTTTACTAAATGTTTTATATTAATATAACTTATTTAATATTCATGATAACCATATGTGGTTCGTATTACATTCCTCATCTTTAAGAAGATAAAATTCAGATTTCTAATAGTAACTCATTCAAAAATATTGTAGTCAGGAAATCCTGTGTTTAAGATCATCATGCTATTAAGTAACACTTCGGGTATAAAGTGTTGGGTATATTTTGAAGGATTTTCACATTTTTAAAAGACAAAAGAGACAAGAAAAGGTGATTAAACTGAGAACATAGTGTGAACAAAGTTTGCCCATTGGAAATGTGAAATGAAATTCTTAGGTTAAAGTCCCTGGAATAGAAACTTCCAGATGTTACTGGCTCTGTGATTAGGGACCTCCTCACAGCTGGAGTGACTAAATACCTAAACTGTAGTATTGGTCCTGCTCAGATGAAGGAATCACATTGTTAGTTTCTTATTTACTTTTTGCTGCAAATTGTGCTCGTATTTCACTTCCTAATGATAAATCATACTCATCAGCCTCTAATTTATAGAGGATGACTTTCCCTTAATCTTTACTTTCCTCCCACTTATTCTACATTAATTGCTAACCTAATGTGTACCAGATCACTTGCTAGACACCATGAAGAAACTCGTAAGGTACACTTGGAAAATTATATAGCTTTGACCAAAACAGACACATTTGTATTGACTTGAGACATGTTACTGCTTGTTACTGATATGACTGCTAACTTCACAGGAGGGATAAAAATTAAAAATCCTATCACCACAAGTATGGCTGATTCTTATCCTCATTATGTTAACATGGCAATTCCAGGGACCACAACTTTTTCAAAGGGAGACTTATACCAGCAGCATATTGTGATAGCCTCATGACAAGGCAAATCTTAAGTTGATCTGGATGATGCCCTTTTATGTTTTAGTGAAATTTTACCCACTTGAGACGGCTTCACCTATTTCATTGCTTGTTTCTGGTTTGCCTATTTGTGTCATAGAGTAGATATTATTGTCCATAAGGTAGATATTACCATTCACATGTCATAGATGAGGAAACTGAGGTTTGAGAGAAGATAGCCGAATGGATAAGACCACTCAGCTCACAAGCTACTGTATAACATAGAACATATGTAATGTGGGAATGAAATTATCAGAAGCTTTTAGATATGTATTGAAAAGCTGTCTGTGTTCATTGGTAGACCAACAAAGTATTAAATGGCAAAATCACACAGAATTAGTTAAGGCTCTAGATAGACTGGTGGTCAGTAGGAGACAAAGGATTCCATGGGTCCACCTTCAGATTATTGGTACACAGACTTCTCATGTGTAATACACAGGGATTCCTATGCAGCCTCTGAACAGTTCAGCAAGATGATTTTGGTTGGCATAATGAAGAATTCCATCTATAACATGAATGCTAGTTCTGGTGCCAAAACTCACCAACAATATATACAATTATCATGCAGGAGCTTCAGAATAACATGATTGAATAAATAACTCCACTGAGTCTTATGGACCTCATCATGGACATGCAGAATGTCATTTTCACATCTCCTGTCAGAAAACCAGAGGAAATCTAGCACCACACTCACTAAATATCCCAGTCCTGTTGTACTTTGATATCTCTTTCTAGGAAAAAAAAAATCCTATTGAGCTTACTCTAGCAAAAGGTAATCAGTATAAGATTTACATGCCAGAGTGCTCATTCTCATTCTGAAAAGAAATATGTATACTCTTCAGCTTCTATACTAAGCCAAGGCTTGAACACCATAATGTTTGTTCTAACTGGTCAGGGCAATTATGTAGCCCATAAAGTTCCCCATGGTCATTCTGGCTTCTCCATTTTATTCTGTGATATCAAATGGGTCATGGCAACTGAGGGAAGGAGGGGATTGAAATCTCCACAGCAATATATGGATCCCCATCAAATTATTAGGAATTGAGAAGATTTTCTAGAAGTTTTAAAGGTGTGGTAGTAAACTTGTTCAGAGATACTTTGTAGAGGAGTGAAAAGCAAAGGATCCGGGGGAAGCAAAATCAATTCATGTGTACACTGGCAAGAATTACATAAATTTCAGTGTTTGGAATTGTCAGACTGAATGAAATTGGTTAAAATTAATTGGAATATTTTGATGAAATTTCTTGGTGTTTGATTTGTGTGCTTTAGAACTGATGGAATTTGGAATAAAATTGAATCTCAAAGGGATGTGTTAATAGGTGCAGAACCACATGAGGCTGATGGAAATAGATTGCCAAAAATCACTTCAGAAACACATTGGCAGCTTTCCTGTGGCATACTTTGATAGCTTCATAGAAACACACATTGTCCAACAGATAGTAAAAGGGGGGAATGCATGAGTTCAATGTTACTGGATATCAATTTGCATATTCATGGTGCAATTCTCATGTCAGGACTCTTGTTTTCTTGAGAAGAATGTAAAAGAGGTGACCAAGGCACATCTGTGAGCCAGAGACATGGGTCCTGTGAAGAGGCTAAATTAGTCTTTTTTTTTTTTCAGTTTTTCTTCATATATTTATTTCTAATATAATCCTAATACTTCTTTTTTAAATTTTTTTTCAATGATCCAAAATTCATTCTTTATGCACCACACTCAGTGCTCTATGCAATATGTGTCCTCCTTAATACTCACCACGTGGCTCACCCACCCCACCCCCCAACACCCTCTCCAAAGTTAGTCTTTTTATATTACTCTTAATCCTACAGAAGGAAAATACAAGCACATCAATAGTCATGGAGACATTAATCAAATCTTGGGTTGAACATGGCTAAAAATCCACTGATTACCTCCACAAATACTTACTGAAACTTTCTAGAAGCAGGTACTATTTTAATGATAGGGCACATATGAACAAAATCTGGCAAGTCCCTTAGCTCCAACCCAGTGGTAGGAGTCAAACATTAATCATATAGACACATAAGTGAATTGAAAATCAGGAGAGAAACATTTGAATGGGAGACATTATAGTCATGGTGTTAATCTTGTTAATAGGTCAGGGAAGACTTCTTTGAAAAGAAGATGCCACAGCTGAGATTTGAAAGGTAAGCAGAAGATACCAGATGGGCAAGGAGGGAAGAGCATTTCTAAGGAAAGGAAGCATCATGTACAAAGGCCATATGTCTATACAGAAATAGCATGGAGAGAATGAGGAACAAAATGAAGTCCATATGTCTTGAGAGAGGGAGAGAGGCAGAGAGAGAGAGAGAAAGTAAGTGTGGGCATGTATAATATGAAGTAGGTACTATATAGTGGCACAGGCATGGGCATGGAATATGAAGGGGCTAGACAGGCAAACAGGGACCAGACCATCAATGACCTTAAGAATTAGGTCCTTATCATGAGAACAATGGGAAAGCATTGAGATATGTTAAGTAGTTAGGTGCCTTGATACCTGTCTTCTTCTCAATCTCCCCCCCCCCCCCCCCCATTTAAAGGCTGCTTCTTGTGTTTGGCTTTCCTAGGATTTAGCTGGGCTAACTCTTGTGGATACTTGAGGGTCATAGTAACTGAAGAGAGAGCTTTGGTGCCCATTTGATCTTATACAGCTGTGACTTTTGAAGAAGAGCCACTGTCAGGGTTGGAAGCTTGGTGTAAAGGAAACCTCTGGTACACATACACACTGTGCTCTTGGAGAAGCTACATTTCACTGCCATGAGCCACTGGATATTGCCAGCAAATATTACCAGAGGTCATCAGGCTGCTACAAATTTGGTGAGCTTATCATCTTGAATCTCCATATTTCTCACTGGTTAGTGGATGGAAATGATATTCTGCATGTCCAATAGGGACTCAAACAGCTTCTTACATTTCTACGTCACTCTGAAACTTGAGAACTTTGCCTCCTGTGGTTGTTCACTCTGCCATTTAGCCAGAAATCACTCAAATCTCTTCTCTAGGACCTAGATAAAATTCCCTTTAAGTCACCAGAGCCAATTTGTACCATTATCTTGGGTGGTATAACAATTGCTGGGCATCCACATGTGCAGTTACAGTTCCTACAATGCGTACCAGCTTCTCACCTAAGATTTAGAAGATAGAGGACAGACTTGAACTTGTATCCTTTTTTCATTACCTCTCATGACATTGAGTGACCTGCAAAAGAAGTGAGGGAGCCCTTCCTTAGACAGCTGCACAGATCCCTAGCTCAGAACCTGGAAATGATGCAATTGTAAATGGGAGAGACCCCTTAATTTCTCTTTCTTCTCTCTTGCTCTTGGTATATAGAAATGCAACTGATTTCTGTTCATTGATTTTATATCCTGAGTTCTAGCAGTTTTGGAGTGGAGTCTTTTGGGTTTTCTGCATAAAGTATCACATCATCAGCAGAGAGTGAGAGTTTGACTTCTTCTTTGATGATCTGGATGCCTTTTATTTCTTTTTGTTGTCTGATTGCTGAGGCTAGGACTTCTAGTACTATGTTGACTAGGAGTGGTGATAGTGGACAGCCCTGCCATGCTCATGATCTTAGGGGAAAAGCTGTCAGTTTTTCCCCATTGAGGATGATATTCACTGTGGGTTTTTCATAGATGGCTTTGATGATATTGAGGTATGTATCCTCTATCCCTACACTGTGAAGAGTTTTGATCAAAACTATACTTAACTATATAAGTTAAGTACTTTGTCAAATGCTTTTTCAGCATCTACTAAGAGTATCATATGGTTCTTGTTCTTTCTTTTATTAATGTATTGTATCACATCAATTGATTTGCAGATGTTGAACCAACCTTGCAGCCCAGGAATAAATTCCACTTGGTGGTGGTGAATAATCCTTTTAATGTACTGTTGGATCCCATTGGCTAGTATTTTGGTGAGAATTTTTGCATCTGTGCTCATCAAGAATATTGGTCTGTAATTCTCCTTCTTGATGGGGTCTTTGTCTGGCTTTGAGATCAAAATAATGCTGGCTTCATAAAACGAGTCTGGAAGTTTTCATTCCATTTCTATTTTTTGGAACAGTTTTAGGAGACTAGGTATTAATTCTTCTTTAAATGTTTGGTAAAATCCCCCTGGGAAGCCGTCTGGCCCTGGGCTCTTGTTTGTTGGGAGATTTTTGATGACTGCTTCAATCTCTTTATTGGTTCTGGGTCTGTTCTGGTTTTCTATTTCTTCCTGGATCAGTTTTGTAGTTTATATGACTGTAGGAATGCATCCATTTCTTCCAGATTGCCAAATTTGCTGCTTATAATATGTTTTTGTAATTGTTTGTATTTCTTTGGTGTTGGTTGTGATGGTTCCTCTTTCATTCATGATTTTATTAATGTGGGTCCTTTCTCTTTTCTTTTTGATAAGTCTGACCAGGGGTTTATCAATCTTATTAATGCTTTCAAAGAACTAGCTCCTAGTTTCATTGATTTGTTCTACTGTTCTTTTGGTTTCTATTTCAATGATTTCTGTTTTGATTGTTATTATTTCTCTTCTCCTGCTGGGTTTAGGCTTTCTTTGCTGTTCTTTCTCCAGCTCCTTTAGGTGAAGGGTTAGGTTGTGTACTTGAGACCTTTCTTGTTTCTTGTGAAAGGCTTGTATTGCTATATAAACTTTCCTCTCAGGACGGCCTTTGCTGTGTCCCAAACATTTGGAACAGTTGTGTTTTCATTTTCATTTGTTTCCATGAAATTTTAAAATTCTCTTTAATTTCCTGGTTGACCTATTCATTCCTTAGTAGGTGTACTTTAGTCTCCATGTATTTGAATTCTTTCTGACTTTCCTCTTGTGATGAGTTCTAGTTTCAAAGTATTGTGGTCTGAAAATATGCAGGGAATCCCAATCTTTTGGGATCCCAATCTTTTGGTACCAGTTGAGATGTGATTTGTGACCCAGGATGTGATCTATTCTAGAGAATGTTCCATGTGCACTAGAGAAGAATGTGTATTCTGTTGCTTTGGGATGGAATGTTCTGAATATATCTGTGATGTCCATCTGATCCAGTGTGTCATTTAAAGTTTTTATTTCCTTGTTGATCTTTTGCTTAGATAATCTGTCCATTTCAGTGAGGGGGCGGGTGTTAACGTCCCCTACTATTATTGTATTATTGTTAATGTGTTTCTTTTGATTTTGTTATTGGTTTATAGAATTGGCTGCTCCCATGTTACGGGCATAGATATTTAAAATTATTAGATCTTCTTGTTGGACAGACCCTTTAAGTATGATATAGTGTCCTTCTTCATCTCTTATTATGGTCTTTGGATTAAAATCTAATTTATCTGATATGAGGATTGCCACCCCAGCTTCCTTTTGATGTGATGTCCAGTAGCATGGTAAATTGTTTTCCATCCACTCACTTTCAATCTGGAGGTGTCTTTGGGTCTTAAATGAGTTTCTTGTAGACAACATATCAATGGGTCTTGCTTTTTTTAATCCATTTTGATATCCTGTGTCTTTTGATTGGGACATTTAGCCATTTACATTCAGGTTAACTATTGAAAGATAGGAATTTATTGCCTGTAGTGTGTTGCCTGTAAGGCTAAAGTTGCTGTATATTATCTCTGTTCCTTTTTGTTTGTCTCTCTGTTACTTTTAGGCTCTCTCTTTGCTTAGAGGACCCCTTTCTATATTTCCTGTAGGGCTGACTTGGTGTTTGCAAACATTACGTTTGTTTGTCCTGGAAGCTTTTTATCTCTCCTGTTTTCAATGACAGCCTAGCTAGATATAGTATTCTTGCATATTTTTCTCGTTTAGTGCTCTGAATATATCATGCCAGTCTATTCTGGTCTGCCAGGTCCCTGCAGAGAGGTGTGTTGCCGATATAATATTTCTATGAATGTATCTTTTTCCAAGCTGGTTATAGATTTTCTCTTTGTCACTGAGACTTTTAAGTTTTACTATTAGATGATGGGGTATGGAGCTAGTTTTATTGATTTTGTGGGGGTTTCTCTGTGCCTTCTGGATTTTGATGCTTGTTCCTTTCTCCAAATTAGGGAAATTCTCTGCTATAATTTGCTTCGATATACCTTCTGTCCCCTCTCTCTTTCTTCTTCTTCTGGGATCCCAATTATTCTATTATTGTTTCATCTTATGGTATCACTTATCTCTCAAATTCTCCCTTGTGGTCCAGTAGTTGTTTGTCTCTCTTTTGCTCAGCTTCTTCCTTCTCCATCATTTGGTATTCTATACCACTAATTCTCTCTTCTGTGTCATTTATCCTAGTAGAAAGAGCCTCCATTTTTTATTGCACCTCATTATTAGCTTTTTTGATTTCCACTTGGTTAAGTTTTAATTCCTTTATTTCTCCAGAAAGGGATTTCATTCCTCCAGAAATCGATTCTCTAATATCTTCCATGCTTTTTTAAGCCCAGCTAGCACCTTGATAATCTTCATTCTGACCTCTAGTTCTGACATATTGATTATGTCCCTAGCCATCAGTACTGCCTCTTGTTCTTTTTTTTAAGGTGAATTTTTCTGCCTTGTCATTTTATCTATATAAAAATAGATGAATGAGAGAACAAAGTACTAAAAGGGTAGCAATGACTCCAGAAAAATATACACTGACCAAATCAGAAGAGACCTGAAACCAGGGGGAGTAGAAGAGGGAAGAAATATATATATAGATATCTGGTAAATAGAACAGAGCCACACATTTGATTTTGGGTGTATTATGGTCTGTTAGAAGAAACTACCTCCCAAAATTTTAAAGACAGAAAAACTTGTATATATACAAAAATAAGGGTAAATGCAATGAAGGGATGGAATATGACTGTAAAGATGAAAATTGAAAAAGATTCTAAAAAAGGAATTGATAAGATAAGAAGTTGGTTGAAAAAAGAAAAGAAAAAAAAAGAAGAAATAATGTGATCAAGCTGGTGACTAGAACAGAGCCATTTGCTAGAGTTAGGGTATATTTTGATCTATTAGAAGAAATTGTATCCTGGGGCACCTGGGTGGCTCAGCGAGTTAAGCCTCTCCCTTTGGTTCAGGTCATGATCTCAGGGTCTTGAGATCAAGCCCCACATTGGGCTCTCTGCTCGGCAGGGAGTCTGCTTCCCTCTCCTTCTCTGCCTACTTGTGATCTTTCTCTTTCTGTCAAATAAATACATAAAATCTTAAAAAAAAGAAGAAGTTCTATTCCAAAATTTTAAAGAAAAAGAAAACCTATATGTATACAAAAAATAAAGTTAAATACAGTGATAAAATATGATTATAACAATGAAAATTTTAAAATATTTTTAAAAAGGTACTGACAAGATAAAATAGTTAAAAATGTTAAAATAATAAAGAGGAAAAAAATAGGATAAGATTAAAAAAATGACATTGAAAAAACTTAACTTTGAAAGACTAAAAGATCATGGAAAAAACCTTGAATTCTATATATTGCTTTTCCCTAGCTCTGGAGTTGCGCAGTTCTCATTGGTCAGTGAAGTTGATCTTGGCTGGATGTTCTTGCTGATCCTCTGGGGGAGGGGCCTGTTGCCATAATTTTCAAGTTTCTTTGCTTGAGGTGGATTTGCACCGCCCTTGCCAGGCCTAGTAATCTGTGCATTTTCAGTCTCAGGAGCTTTTATTCCCTGAATGCTTTCTGTAGAGCTTTGGAGGACAGGAATGATGATGGAGGCCTCCTAATCTCTGGCGCAGAGGAGCTGAGTGATCAGGGCCCCACTCCTTAGTGTAGCCTCAGAGCAAAGCAATCAATCCCTCCCATCTCCCTGGTCTTCGGCTGCACTTGGAGCTCTCCAGGCCTATGACCAAGTGTCTCTATCTCTGATGCCCAGCCCCGTTCGGAGTCACCAAACCCAGCAGATTCTTGTCATGTTCCCACACTGCTCTTCCTGTAGGAAAAAGGAGGGGGATCTCCCTGGATCTGCTGCTTGTGGGGTCTCTGTTGGAAGAATACTGGCCCAAATGTAGCGGATCACAGTTTACGGGGTAACCCAGAACCGAGAGCCTTCTTCTTGGCTCCATCTCTGCAGCTGGTTTCCCTGCTCCACTACCTGGGAGCTCTGCCACACTCAGACACCCCCAGTCTTTTTGTGACCCCACGGGTCCTGAGACCACAATGTCCCTGTGAGGGCTCCATCCCTTGGTTAGCCTCTGGAGTGACGTCCCTCAGTGGAGAAACCTTCTGAATGTTGATTTTGTGCCCCACTGCTCTGTCACTTCCCAGGACCCAGTCCCTCCCCCCGTGATCTATCTTCCCATTTGTTGCCTAAGAGTCATTTCTCCACATGTCCTACCTTCCAGAAAGTGGTTGCTTTTCTGTTCCTACAATTGCTGCTCTTCTCTTCTATCACCTTTTGAGTTTGCAGGTGTTCAGAATGACTTGATAACTATCTCGGTGAACTCATGGGACCTGATGATATTAGGTCACCTTTTACTCTGCTATCTTGCTCCTCCCTCGTGCTTGGATTGCATCTTGAGAGTGAATTGATAGTTACAGTGAATCACTGAATTGTACCTTTGAAAATAATGATAATACACTATATGTCTTTGATGCATCTATCAGAAATAACATTTTTTCTCAATATTTGCAATGTCTGATTGCTGGGCTTTCTACACTGTAGAGATTCAACGTTTTCCTTGTAATTAATAAATAATTTGTGGTAGATACTTTGAAACTATGTAGATACACTCTTCCTTATCAAACTCTTTCCCACTAGTGTTAACATCCATTACTAGTTAAATTTTTAAAAAAATATTTTATTTATCACCGAGGCTGAGCGAGCCGCCATTTTGGATGCCGAGCTTTACGTGCCAGGTTCCTCTCAGCCGTTTTCACATCTGGATTCAGGCAGGAGGAACAGCACAGCATGCTGGGCTCTGGATTTAAAGCTGAGCGTTTACGAGTCAATTTGAGATTAGTCATAAACCGTCTTAAACTGTTGGAGAAAAAAAAAACGGAACTGGCCCAGAAAGCGAGGAAAGAGATTGCTGACTATCTGGCTGCTGGGAAAGATGAACGAGCTCGGATTCGAGTGGAGCACATTATCCGAGAAGACTACCTTGTGGAGGCCATGGAGATTCTGGAGCTGTATTGTGATCTGCTGCTGGCTCGGTTTGGCCTCATCCAATCTATGAAGGAACTAGACTCTGGTCTGGCCGAATCCGTGTCTACGCTGATATTGGCTGCTCCTCGGCTCCAGTCAGAAGTGGCTGAGTTGAAAATAGTTGCTGATCAGCTCTGTGCCAAGTATAGCAAGGAATATGGCAAGCTATGTAGGACCAATCAGATTGGAACTGTGAATGACAGGCTGATGCACAAACTGAGTGTGGAAGCCCCACCTAAAATCCTGGTGGAGAGATACCTGATTGAAATTGCCAATAACTACAATGTGCCCTATGAGCCTGACTCTGTGGTCATGGCAGAAGCTCCTCCTGGGGTAGAGACAGATCTTATTGATGTTGGATTCACAGATGATGTGAAGAAAGGGGGCCCTGGAAGAGGAGGAAGGGGTGGTTTCACAGCACCAATTGGTGGACCTGATGGAACAGTACCAGTGCCTATGCCCATGCCTATGCCCATGCCCTCTCCAAGTACTCCTTTCTCCTACCCACTGCCAAAGGGACCAGTTGATGACATAAACGCTGATAAGAATGTCTCTTCTGCACAGATTGTTGGTCCTGGGCCCAAGCCAGAAGCCTCTGCAAAGCCCCCTTCCCGACCCATGGATACCTACGACAACTTTGTACTACCGGAGTTGCCATCTGTACCAGACACACTACCAACTGCGTCTGCTGGTGCCAACACCTCAGCATCTGAGGACATTGACTTTGATGATCTGTCCTGGAGATTTGAAGAGTTGAAAAAGAAAACCTAGGTCTCTTAAACCAGGCAACCTGCAGGCTTTGAGATTTGAGGCTGAGCTGTTTCTCCTTGTAACAATCTCCATGAAATTCTTATTCATCTCTTAACCATCACTGAGTACATTCTTCCTCTGGGCTCTCTTCCTGCTCTAAATTCTGCTGCTTTCCAGTTCTCTCCTGCTCCTAAGAGACTAATGATTAGAGACTATGGGGCCAGAGCATCGGACTCTGGGCCGCTGGTTTTGTCCAGCTCCCATGAGTGTGAGCCCAGCTTCTCCCGTCACCTTCTCCCATCACAGAGAAGACTCTGGCTTCTGTGTCCCTCCACAGGGGAGTGAGAAGGTGAAAGCATTATGAGGAGAGCTGCCAAAGATGGCTGGACACAGAGAAGAATATTTTATGAAGTCTCTCAGCTTGGTGCTGAAGTTCTAGACTTAGAAACAAACCCCTCTGTACAGAGGGATTTGTGGTGAGCAAGAATCAAAGCAAAGGTATGCTATGAATGGGAGAGACTGACTCTGGACGCCACTGTAATAGCTCCCAGAAGCTGGGTCCTCTCATTGGCATATACACTACTCCTTGCTGCCAGGCACTGTCCTACCTGGATCCAGTTGCAAAGTTAATTTGGAAAGTGGAGAGCTCTTAGTTCTACTGGATTCTCAGGGAGCCCTCCGTGGCCTTTTGCTTTGAGTGCTGTGTTCCCCTTTTACCAGAGGGCAGCACTGCATAAATTCCTGTTTTTCCCCATAACATGTTCTGTTGGATTGCATTTACTGGCAAACGAAGGACAAGTCACATACCGGGCAGAGTCACCATTCAAGGCTAAGGTGGGCTTCCAGTTGCCTTAATGAAGTACTCAAATCTCTTGGGTAGTGAGCTGGAATGCCTACAGGAGAAGAGGGGTTCCTGTTTTCATTTGAAAACTTTATGATTAAGAAAACCTTTAAAAACTGATTTCAGAAAAGTTTTTGGTGCCCATAAAAAATGTGGCTGTGGTTGTTGACTGTTTTCCTAGGTGGATGAGACTCTTTACTATTGTAACTTAACATGTTCCTTTACCCACTAGCTGCAGCCATCCTTCCAGAGAGGGATGGCTCTGGGATCAGAAGACAAGATGCTGGCTTCTGTGTGGTGTAAATGTACACACCTGTTTCAACCAACTTTAATGTTTTTGATTGGTTTGTATGTCATAGCTCAGTAGCTGATAATAAAGTTAAAAATTCAAAAAAATTTTTATTTATATGTTTATTTTATTTTAATCTTTGGTAGACAATTTTTAGAGCAGTTTTAGATTACAGCAAAATTGAGTGGGAATTACAAAGATTTTCATATACATTCCTTGCCCCCACACATGCCAGACTCCCCTATTATCAACATGCCCCTCCAGAGTGGTACATTAGTTATAAGTGATAAGCCTAAGGTAACACATTATAAACAACTAAAGTCCATAGTTTACATTAGCAATCACTCTTAATATTGTACATTCTGTGGGTTTTGACAAATGTGTAATGACACATATACATTATTATAGAATAGTTTCATTGTCCTAAAAATCCCCTTTACTCCATCTATTTACCTCCCCTCTGAGCCCTGGCAGCTACTGATCTTTTATATGTCTCCATAGTCTCACCTATTCCAGAATGTCATATAGTTGGATCACACAGTTTGTAGCCTTTTCAGATTGGCTTCTTTCACTTAGTAGTATGGCTTTTAGTTTCCTCCATGTCTTTTTGTGGCTTGACAGATCTTTACTTTTTAGCACTGAATAACAATGCATTGTCTGGATGTACTACAGTTTATTTTTCCATGATGATTTATTTTTAATTTTTATTTTCGGCTTGAAACATCAGAATAACAGAACACACAAAAGTAGTACCAAGAAGTCTGATAAACTTAGTCTCATAAGTCCCATTAAAAAAAAAAAAATGTCATCATGTTACATAGCAAAGTACAATGACCAAAAGCAGGAGATTATCAGATACAGTATTAAAAGTAATACAGACCTTGTGCAAATCTCAACAATATTCTCACTAATAACCTTTACCTAGTCCAACGTTGAATTTAGGATCACACAAAGCATTTAGTTGTGGCATTGTCTGAGTTTTTCTTTTTCTTTTAGGACCTTACACTTTTGAAGAGTATTGTCCAATTCTTTTTGTAGATATGATTTGTCTGATATTTCTTTATGAGTAAATTCATCTTATGCATTTTTTTTTGTCAAAAATTGTGCACAGGTGGTAATATGACTTTCTCATTGCATTGAACCATGAGTCAAATGTTGTCAATTTGTTTCCATAATCTTAACTTTGATCACTTTGTTAAGGTGGTGATTGTCAGGTTTCTCCACTATTTGGTAAATATTTTCTTTTTATAATTAATGAGTATCTTGCTGGGAAGTAATATAAGACTATATTGCTATCTTATTTCCTGCCATCTTTTCACATACTTACTTTTCATATTTTTAGATGATCCTGGTTGAAAATAATTGTTACTGTGGTCCTTGCTACATGCTGATTTTCTACTTCCTTTATTTCTTCTACATTTATTAGTTGGATTGCTACTGTAAGGAAAATGTTTTCCTCCCCTGTTTTATTTATGTATGCCATTATTTATGTCACTATGTACTTATGGATTTTTACTTTGTTCTAGGGACTATAATCTATTCTATCATTATGTATTTAATCCCCCAAATGTCCCAGATTTGTCCATTTGGATTCCCATCAATTTGGCTTCTTGGCATTTTAAATTGTCACTGTCATTTTTTTGAGCACTTTCTTCCTTTTCCTCCCCACAAATTATTCCAGCCAGCCCCATCTTGTACTTTCCCTGCTCTGGACCCTTGAATCATTTCTCTAAGGCTTGGAGAATGACATTTGGAAGTCAAAAGTCTCTCACTAGTTTAGGGCATCATTGCTCTAATATTCTCAGTGGACAGACTTATATCTATGTCTTCATCTACCTGTGTGCATATATTTAAAAATCATGAGTTTGTAGTGATTCGTCCAATTCAATTCAACACCACGGGGTTCATGCTAGTCTCTTCCTTTTCCCTATTCATAATTTCTTTTTCCAGCAGTGAACCTGGCTTTCATTATCTATGATATATTAACTTATTTGCTTAATCCTAGAATATACATAAGTCGTTTCAAAATTACCAATGATATCCTTGTGAAAAATGGACCTACTAACTACAGTACAGTATTTGTTTATGGTTCTTTTTGTATTTATTCATATATTACACAGTCAATACTTTTTAATCATATTTAACTCATGTTTTATAAAAACAAACTTACTAGCTAAAGCATATTTCTGTATAGGTATTTTTGGTTTTAGCCTTAAAAATCCATAGTCAATATTTATTTTTCTTGAAATTGTATTAAATCTAAATTCAAGCCTCTGCCTGTTTTGGCTGCTGGTGAATTCAATCACAGTCATTACTGGAGCTTTCCTTAACTCCAGGGTTACCTAGAGGACCTAGGGGTCTTAAGAAGAAAGAAAACCACTGGGAAGGCTGCCCCAGTCTTTGGGCCACATTCTAATGCCCACTAATGTCCACTTTCCAAGCCACATTGTCCCTTGAATTACACAACATTGTTTCCATGGACACAAGATACATTTTTCTGAGGCTGGGGATCCTAGTACCCATGTTGTTGCTTCTCCAGTTGTACCATTCGCCTCCAGAGGTTGTCCCATCTGTAAAATTCTCAGAATTTCTTGTCATTCCCAGTCTTGAAGATCTCTTTATCTTATCTTACTGTTTTGCCTAAGAGTAAAAAGTATGGCTGCTTCTTCTTCTGAGTACAGATCCTGAGGAGTGTGGTTAATTGTTCCATAAATGGATATGCAGTCCCCTCTTTTCAGCCTCAGTTCACAGGACTAACTTTGGTCCTATGTCTAGGACTTCTGTAATGTTATTTCAGAATATTGTTCCCAGATTTCAGGGCAGCCATTTCCATACACATTCCAGGCTGTAGCTCCTTCAGTTTCATGAAAGCCAGCACTATGCCATCTGCTTTCCATCTTTCAGAAGATGGAAACCTCTTACCCTGGGATGAATATGTTCCCATTTTCTTGTCCTGTGATAAATTCATTCTTAATTTTTTGGTTGTTGTTCTTATGGATTATGTTGTTTTATTCCTTTATGGTCATTCTGTTGAAAGCTGTCAAGCCAGTGGCTTCGGTCTATCATCTTGAGCCAGAATCTCAGCATATATATCCATATATATATTTTTAGGACCTTTTACTTGAAATCCTTTTGAGTTGTTTATGAGCCAAACAAAAAAAATGGCTACTTTACATTGTATTTGGATATTTATAAACCAAAGTATCACTATCAGCTGTGATTGATAACTTTATTTGCTGAAGAACTATTGTTGTTTCTTATAATAAAGTCTACCATCAAAGTGGATAAAGAAAAACAAAACAAAACAAAGAAATATGGCTTACACTTAATTTTCTCCAAACTTAGAGCTTGTTGTATGAAGTGTATGGCTTCACAAGGTGTATACATCGTGGGCAAAAATACTCATCTGGCTGTATATATTCTGATGTGTTTGCTGCAAAATTATTTCTGATTACTTGGTAGTCTCCTCATTACAGATATCTCTAACAGAGGAATTTATCCCTATTTTTAGTATGAAATCCAAGCCTTATATCTAGGCATGGTATATAAAGATAACCCTCTGATTTATTATTTCCTAAGAATAGGACTTTTGCATTCTATTGGCTAGAAATGGAGAGTTTATACAACTATAAGAAGTAAAGGGGGGAGTCTGAGTGCTTAGCTACTTTATAAAGAGACTCTTAACTGATCTTCCTTTTTTGGACTCACTTTCGAAGGTACTTGCTATAACTAATCCCTAAATCCTCCGAAGGTTCTAAGGAAGGAAAAGGTAACTTCTTGGTTTTACTCTGCTATTGGTTTTAGGGATTTAGCTTTTTCAAGTCTGCTATAAATATTATCACTCATCTTTCTTTCTAGCTTCCAAATATTGTTGCTATTACCCCATGTTATCTTTCCTTGCATGTCCATGATTTGTTTTGTTTGGTTGCTTTTCATCCATTTGCAGTTTTAAGTAGGTTTCTTAGAGGGGGCAGAGGTAAAACATGTTTAAGAGATCTTCAAAAGAGACATATCAGAGGCCTGAAGAAGGATATAACTAGAAATAAGGGTCAGTCCCATAACAAAAGGCAAAACAGGGCTATCCATTAAGTCAACTTAATTTATTAAATGCAAATATATGTATTATTAAAAGTATTTTGAAATGATATAAACACACAGCAGTTCATTAAGAGATATTATCATTTTTTATTTGATTGGATTTTTGCCAATAAAGTATAGCTTCCATGGACCTTATTTTTTTAGGTCATTATTTGTAGCTGGCCAATGGAGAGCCTATGTTTTGCTATTATTCTCCGTGTCCTTGCCTAAGCCCCAAATGTCTAGTCTGTTGCCTTTTTTTTCCCCAGATAGATGTTTCTTTAGCACATTCCATGGCTCCCTTCCCAAAGGATTCCTTCCAAAGTTAAGAAACCGCTTATAAAATATTAACATGTGTCATGGACGGATCTAGAGGATATAATGCTGAGGGAAATAAATCAGCCAGAGAAAGAAAAATGGGATTTCCTCATTATGGGATTTAAAAAACAAACAAACGGACAAAGGAAAAAAGAGACAAACTAACAGACAAAACCCCCAGACTCTTAATTACAGACAACAAAATGGTATTTACCAGAGGGAAAGTAGGTGGGGGTATAGGCAAAATAGTGAAGGGAATTAGCAGTACCCTTACTAAGATGAATACTTAGTAATGAATATATAGAACTGACGAATCACTATATTGTAGACCTGAATTTAGTCTGCTGTCTTTTAAGAAATATTTAAGAAATAATTTAATATTTAAGAAATTTAATATATAAGAAATATTACCTTTATTTTACAGCAGACACAAAGTCTTCCTATCCTGTTGATCTCATTTCACTTGAAATCTTGCCCTGAAATCTTTACTTCATACATCATCATACATATCTTCATATAAATAAACTTCAAAACTTAGAAAAATCCTCACATTCTGGGATATATTTAAAGTTTATGTATAAGTAAAATGTATAAGAGGACTAACAAAGTACTTGACACACAGAGGTGCTCAAAATGTGGTAGGTACTTGTATGTGTAAATGGTGTCTCTGTGTGTGCATGCACTACAAAATGTAGTAGGTACTTGTATGTGTAAATGTTGTGTTTGTGTGCCCGCACAGGCATTTGCATGTTTGTAAGTTTGCAAGATTTGGACCTGGGTATCATCCTGCTTTCTCTTGATTATCTATATGTCATATTGTAGATACTTAATATTTGATCACTGAATGTTTATGTTTTCTTAATCTTCTATTGTTCTTCAGCTTGTGGCTACATCACTCCAATGTCTGCCCTATCTTCACATGGTCTTCTCTGCATCTATGTTTTCTCTTCTGTCTCTAACAAAGTCAATTGTCGTGAGATTTAGAGTCCATCCATGTAATACAGGATGACCTGGTCCACGAATACGATAGCCAGGTAACTACCAGCTATCTGGTGTGTCTGTTGCCAGTGTGTCTTTTGGGTCTTCCTGGAAGCAGGCCGTGAGATGGAGTGAGGAATACAAGTGGTTTATTAGAGCATAATGCTTATGGGAGATGCAAGGGAATGGAAACAGGACTGGGCTGGGAAGGATTGCCATGCAGGTCTTTCTTCTAAGAAATGAAGAGGGTATGGAAGCAGGACTGGGTAAGAAGAACCTCAGATCATGATGCAGACCTGACAAAGTCTTAGTCAGATCAGCAGGCACTCTGGGCAAAGGGGCAGGGATGGTCAGACCCTATTGTTACTGCTGTGCTTAGTCACTGGCTGGGAGCTCGCTAGGAAGAACATGGAAGCGGCTCAAAAGCTGAAACAAATCCTAATATATTATAGACAAAGGCTGCCATTTAACTACATTCTTTGCACTAAACAGCAAATTTTTCTTGAAGGAGGATTTATTTCATTGCATTTATTTTTAATTATTTTTTAAAGATTTTATTTATTTATTTGACAGAGAGAGAGAGAGACAGCAAGTGAGGGAACACAAGCAGGAGGAGTGGGAAAGGGAGAAGCAGGCTTCCTGTCAAGCAGGAAGCCCAATGTGTGGCTCGATCCCAGGACCCTAGGACCATGACCTGAGCCAACGGCAGACACTTAATGATTAAGCTACCCAAGCACCCCTTGAAGGAGGATTTTAGAAATAAAGGAACAAGTACAGTGTTTAAGTTAAAAAATTTACTCAATAGTGAAGCTTAAGATCAGAGAGTACAAGGAGAAAGGTTAAATGGGACAGTATGTCTGTGAGATGTCTTATCAAAGCATACAGTAATGGGAACCACCTCCACATATAACAGTGAAATATAAAGACAATGTGTTGATATTTTATGGTAACAACAAAAAATAAGAGCTAAAGGAAAGTGAGTGAAACATTGCATTAGTCAATAACTGAAGATTTTGATTTTGGATTTATCAGATTTGGAACGAGTAAAGTGAATGTATGCCACTGACTTGCTTACTGATCATGAAACCAGCCAGGCTAACACACAAAGAAGTAAACAAAGAAGTGTGAATATTCAGGGAGTTGGTTGCAGAAATTTAGTGTAAGATATTTGAAAATCTGTGGTGACAAAGCTTCTGTTGATCATGAAGCAGCTGAGAATTACATGTGTAAATTTGCTAAGATCATATCTGATGAACACCTTAGTCCTTCACAAATTTGCAAATGCTGATGAAATGTCTCTTCTGGTGCTCTTTCTAGAAAAACCTAAGCAAAGGCGATGAGTGAACCCTGGCTGTTTTTTTTTTTAAATTATTTTTTATTTATTTTTGGCGTAATAGTATTCATTATTTTTTCATCACACCCATTGCTCCATGCAATCCGTGCCCTCTATAATACCCACCACCTGGTACCCCAACCTCCCACCCACCCGTCAATTCAAACCCCTCAGATTGTTTTTCAGAGTCCATAGTCTTTCATGGTTCACCTCCCCCTCCAACTTCCCCCAACTCCCTTCTCCTCTCTAACTCCCCATGTCCTCCGTGCCTGGCTGGTTTTGATACTGGGACCAGAGCAATTGTTTTTAGATGTGCCAATTCTATAAAAAGATTAGTGGGTAGTGATTGGAAAGAGCTAACTCCCATGATTTTTAACTGATGTATACAACTCATCTGTCATTACTGTGCAAACAGGAACGTGTGCATGAGCACACAAATACCTTCTGACTGATTCAATATTCCTCCTCACCTATGCTTGAGTTCAAGGCACAACCCAGACTCGAAAAAACCTGGAGTTTTATTGTTCATGGACACTACCCCACACATCCCTCTCTTAAACTTCTTGGGGAAAAATGTTTTCAGCATTTAATTTTTCTCTCATTGTTAAATCTGTTGATCAAGACTTTTTGATCAAGAAATTTTACTTTCTATGAGGAAAATATATGACCCCCACCCAAATTTTGTGTCATTTTTAAATTGTATACTTACTGACATTAACAGATACTTAGGAATCCCAGACATGCTTAAAGAGTCAAGTCTTAGGGATGTCATTTTTGCAGTAGCTAATGCTTAGAACAGTGTTGATACAAAATGTAAATATTATTAACCTTGACAATGTAAACCCAAACTACAAAATTTATGAGTGAAAGTGGGGTGGGGGGCAAGGAAGTGAAGTGAAGGGAAGGACAAGTTTACTAGTCAATTCATCTTAAAATTTGCTTAAGAGATAATGTCAATATTTGGTGAATAAAAGAAAGGAATAAAAAACAGTGTTTCAATTTTAAAGTTAGCCAGTAGCTAAACAAAAGTGGTGACATAAGTGCATTGGGAAAAAGAAATTGGGATGGTGTGAATTGATACTATCTATCTGCAAATTGTTTGCTTGGAGTTAAATGTGCAATTATCAAAGAATCAAAGGTCCTGAAGAGCAATAATGAAATACATAAATCCCCAGCTTATTCCCCCTCACTCCCAGGCTCCTCCCCAGAAGGATCTGCTTTTATCCTGTACCAACTATACACACCCTTCTTGGTGTTGTTGTTGTTTTTATGGTGATCTTTATAATTCTAACTAAAATGATTTAAAAATTAAAACTAGAGGGCCCCTGGGTGGCTCAGTGGGTTAAAGTCTCTGCCTTCAGGTCATAATCTCAGGGTCCTGGGATCGAGGCCCACATTGGAAGAGAGGAGTCTGCTTCCCCCACCCTCTCTCTACCTGCCTCTCTGTGTACTTGTGATCTGTCAAATAAGAAAAAAATTAAAAATAGAAAAACTGGAAAAGAATTTAATCTTTAGGGAGATACTAACACTAGTTCACATATGAACAATATTATCGAAGAGCATACCTTTACATCCTTCATTTCATTTGGCCCTCAGGGAGATTTTGTGAATTTGGCAGCCCTTGGCATTATCAGATCATTTTAAGAGTAGGGAACCCAAACACAGAGAAGATGACTAATTGGTCCAATATCGTATGGATCTGGACATGTACATGTCATGGTCAGACCTAAATCACATGTTTTCTAATCTTGTCCTTATTTCTATATATCAGTGTTTTCGAAATGGTGGTCTTTGAAGAACACTGGTCCAGGAAGACATTTTATTGGCCAAAAACTTCTCTTGGGGTAAGTTCCCAAGTACATGTTTTTGGCCTTGAACACCTTGAGCTGTGTACTATCTAGGACAAGTAGAACAGCAGAGCACTCTAGTGCCCTGTTTGAAGCTCTTCTGGTCTGCTCTACTTTTAACTTCTTGGGTCTTGCAAATATCCAGGATGAAGAGATGAGGTCTGACCTTCACTTTTCTAAGTATCACTCTGTCATTTTGGGGGCAGTTTTTGAGAGATGACTTTTGCAAAAGATAAATGTCCCTATAACATTCAGATTTACATTTCTAGGCTCTTATATCCTCTGGTATTTGTGCTGTGATGATTGTTCTCAAAAGGACATGCCCATTTCTGCAGATTTGTTGAGCTGGCATTTCAGCTTTCTTTCACATGTTTTTGCAATTGGACTTTGATTGAGAATTTGTTCTTGGAGTTAACTACAAATTCAGAATGCACTGTTTCTTGTCCACTTAAATCCCATCCCAACCCCATTTTATATTCCTTAATGTTCATTTCAATGAAATCACGTTGGTTTTCTCCACTGAGAGTCCCAGGTTAGAATTTTGAATAAGAAATGCTGTTTGCATTCCTCCTCAAGAACTCTCTTCCTTCATTCATACTGGGTTGTTGGTATATTAAAATAATCAATTATCCCCAATGGTTTGATGTGAAAATTTTATTTCCTTTTTTTGTGAGAAGCATTGCAAGTGCAGATATTTGATGGATTTTTCATGCATTTAAGTCATTTTCAGAATGATAATTTTTATAAGGTAACAATGTAGGAAGGTAGAAAGTATCATATGGTCAAGTGGGAGAGGGAGGAGTTTACTTACCACACTCTTGCTTATAATCTTTGTGATGTCAAGCAAATTACTTACACAATCCAGATCTCAGTTTTCTTATTTGTAGAATGGAAATAATGGTTTTTATGCTGTTTTTTCTTTTTTTAAATTTTAATTTAATTTTAATTTACTTATTTTTATTATGTTCAGTTAGCCAACTTATAGTACATTAGTTTTTGATGTAACATTCAATGATTCATTAGTTGAATATAACACCCAGTGCTCATCACAACATGTGTGCTCCTTAGTACCAATCACCCAGCTACCCCATCCCCCCACCCCCTTTCTGAGGGTTATTTTATCGTTTTGCTGTGAGGCTCGAAAAGGAAGAAAAAACACTCAGTACAGGAGTCTAACATGCAATATATGATAGGTACTATTTTTATAAGCCTTCTTCATCTTGTGTTCATGGTAAGTAAGTATCTAGCAAAATTTGTTGGTAGACAAGAGATAATCAAATAACATAATAATGAAGGGGTAATGGAACTATTCAATCTTATATGGAAACATACTGAACTACAATGGGCTTCCACTTTGCTGACAAACTAGCTCTTTCAGGGCACCTCACATGGATGTATTGCATACTTTATAGAGGTAGGAACACTACAGGGTTGAGAGTTAATGCCATGTTACTCTGCCTGAGATTTTACTACTTCAAGTAAAGTGGTGGTTGAGTGAGTACCTGCTTTTTCAAACTTTTCCCTCAGGTCCATTAACTGAAACCATCGAGCTTGGTGGGATAATCAGGAAGATCAACAAAAATCATTTTTCTGCTGTGAGTCTAACTTAGGAGTCATCTTTTACCTAACTGTGGCTCCATTTACATTCTTTGCTGACCCTAAGGTCTTGGCTTTCACTCCAATTACAACACTGGGATTGGAGCCCTTACCTTCCATACTTGGCAGAATTCTTGACATCTTGCCTACATAAGTTTGTTCAGGGCCCCTCCTCAGAATTCTTATTTCTCCACTGTTAGCCTGGCTCCTCTTCTGAAAAAAAAAAAACAAAAAAACAAAAAAACAAAACAAAAAAAAACACATTATCTGGTGTAATAGTCATCACCTGACCTCAAGTATTCCCTGTGGATGTCTATATCCTGATTCCACTCATTGGACAGGTCTTTGTGAAGCATATATTCCAACAACTACTTGATTTGTAGGTAATTTATATACATATGTTGGCCGGGGGACCCTCTACCCCCACCAAGATGGCACAGCAACTGGCCAGTTCCTTTATGGAATTCCACTACATTCCCACTCCCTTCTATTTAAGCTGCCAATATCCCATCAAGTCTTGACTCAGAGGCTTTTGGAGTACTGACACACTGGAATTTTGTAGAGGGCTCTAAAATATCTAAAATTCCAAAAGAATGAAAACCTTCACAGATCCACATTGGGGTCTGAACCATTTCAGCAGAAGATGCATGTGACTGTTACCCACCACTAATTCTTCTCCACTCCTTATTTCTTACTGCCCCATGCTCTGTAGTGTCTGACACAGTGCTTCCAGGGGCCAGTGAGGCACGTCTCCTGGGCTGGTGTTGTGTCATGACCACCATGTGCTGCATTCTATTCAGGCTCTGTCTTACCAGGAGAGCTTTAATTTTAATTTGCAAGTGAAATATGGGACACTGTGGCAGAGATAAATTTCTTTTCCAGTGTCTGATATACAGTTGTCCCTTGGTTGCACGATAAATAGCACAGTTTTTGCTTTTAAACTTGTTGTTATTGTTTCAATTAATCACTCTCTGAGAGACTCCTTTTTTTTTGCCCAGGCCCTGGAGAGCTCACAGGGGCTGGTATTTGGCAGACTTTAGAAATAAGGTGATTTAACCCATATACATTTCAAAAGTGAAATGAAGTTGAAGCCAAGAGTGGTTAAGGGCCTGCTTGAGGCTGCATAGCTCCTTCATGGCAGAGTCAGACAACACCTCATGTCTTCTGGCTGTTTGGGATCTTATTTGTAGATTAATGTCAGCCAGAGTCAATCTTTGTTTTTTCTATCCTTTGAATGTCACATGCTGGGCTATTCTCAAGACTGAGAATTCAAGATTTATGAGGGTTGATGGGAAAACTAGTGAATTTATTATGAGAGTCATTTTACAGTAGGTTTAACACATTCCTCGTCTCTGCCCAGTCCATGATGGGGATTGTGGGGGTCTTGGAATCCGTGTCCAGATGGAACTCCAGCACTGGAGAGTTTCTATACCAGAAAAAAGTAATCTGAATCTGGAATGACCTCTGTCTCTGTCTCTGTCTCTTTTCTTTTTCTTCCTTCCTTCTTTCTTTCTTTCTTTCTTTCTTTTTTTTTTTTTGTTGTTGTTTATTGAGGATGTGCTTTAGACAGAGACTCTAACAATGCAGTACAGAGATCCTGTAGAAAAGAGTCAAATCATTTGATATCATTGTTCCCCATGTTCAGTTGCAAAACCTCTTCCCCATAGTGCACAGAGATTCCTTAGGGTCTTGGGAGGGAGATAGTGTCCCATTTGGGAGTAGTGCACCAACTTTCTCTTTTATGGACATCCTATTGGTTTCGTTCCCTTTCTTTCCACATCTGTATATTACCAGACTCTGACACTCCTGCCTCCCCAGTCTTGCATTCATCTCTCCCTGAACACCTCCATGACCTGACCATGTCAGGTTCTCAGGGCCTTTGAGCTGACTGATTGCAGAAGCCTCTGAAATAATCTCTGGCCTTCGATGTCGTTCCCTCTCACCCTCCTAAATATCACTGTGCATAACTGCCAGTCTTGCAGTGTTGCTGCTGATTGGAAATGTGTGATGGAGTGGGAATATTGTGATTTGGAGTTAGACCTACATTTGGCCTTCAGCTCTGTGACCTTCCAGCTAGTGTTTTGAGCCAAGCTATTTAATTTCTCTTAACTTTAGTTTACTTGTTTATGAAACAAGGATAAAAACCTTGATAAGTTGTTTTAAAGGTTAAATGGGAGTAATACTTATGAAGTTCTTAGCTGCAGTAAGTCTGTAAAACCATTGTCTTCTTTCTATTCTCATTCATACCTGATATGGTGTCTTAGCTTGTGCCTCACCTAGAAGCAGCCCCCAAAACAAGAATTAGAATTCAAGTAGTTTATTGGGCAAGTACTTCTAGAAAGCACTGCTCATCACGCAGAATAAGACAGAGAAGAGAGGAAGAGTTATAAAGGGTATTCTAATCTGCACGTTGCTGCTATGGGCAACCGAGTTATAATACCCCTAGAAACTCTTTGACAAACTCTGTAGAATGTATCTCACACCTGTCCCACTGAGGGTCAGTGAAACTGGAGTCCACCAACTGGAACTCCTCATTGGTTAAGCATGGCTCCTGGGAGTTGACTTCCCTGTATTTCTAACCTGTGCCATGAGTTGGCCAAGCAAACCCCCTGCTGGGGAGCTCACTTAGCCAGAGATGGGGTAAGGCAGTGTCTGTGTGTGCCCTCTGGGGAAGATCTAAGAATTTGTCCAGGGCTTTGGCAGTTCAGTCCACATTGCCTGACCCACAGTAGGTTATTGATGGGTTGAAGAGAAACAAGACATCAATGCCAGGTTAGGGAGAGGTCCTCCCATAAGAAGGAAAATGGTGGGTCCCGCAGTCCATCAACTTCTAGCTCTGTTGCCAGGCTGGTACATGTGTAAGCATGTGCCTGAGAGCGTGCATGCATGCGCGCGCACACACACACACAATATATATATTTGCAAGCCTGGGAAGATCCTCTTTCAGCCTGTGTTTAGGGATACTTCTGGTCAGGAGCCTCCAGACCTGACCTCACTAGGGTGTGTACCTCCCAGACAACCCCTTTCCTCTTTCCACTCATGATGAATCAATTTCTTCTTGCTGATAGCATTAAAATGCCCCAAAGTGTTATAGCCAGTCAAGCCCCCAGGACAGGTCTCATTCATCATGCTTGTCTGCATCTTCTCTGTCTCCTCTCTACAACCTTCTCTGGCCCCCACTCAGTAAACAACCATTGCTCTCAAGACCTGGCTTATTGTTACATTACTTTGTTCCTCTGCCTCTCCTTTCATCCTGCAATTTCCAATCTAATCTTTTTGTAATCTCCTTACTACAGATTTCCTATTTGTTTTCCCTGTTTCCATTCTAGTCAGACAATTCCTTTTCATACCTGACTAATCTCTCTTGATTTCTTTACTTCCCAACTTGTTTGCGTTTGGTACCAAGGCAAAGGTCCTGGTTCATTCCTCCTTAATAGGTCTAGTTGATTAGCTGCAAAAATTCCACCTTTTTTTTTCTTTCCTGCCAGGCAACTCACTTTACTGTGGTCAGTATGGGTTGAGAGGATTCTGTGTCATTGAGAGTATACCGTGTGCCTAGCCCTGGCTGTGTGGAATTTATGGACATGTAACATACAAGCAAGGCCTTGTACAATGAAGAGTCTGGTTGGTAAACAAAGTATCCAGTCATGAAACAGTTAAATAAATTCACATGTATGTTAGAGATGAGGCTGTAAAGTGTAGAGTAGCTTGGGAACAGGGAACAGTTGGGATTGAAGAAAGCGGAAGAGGCTTTGAGAGAAAAAGCTATGCACCTGTATTGGGGTTCCCCAGGACCATTCTTAGGTTTCCTAGGTCCTTAAAAGAACTCACAGAACCCAGAAAAACAGTTATACTCTTTTATTACAGTTACAGTTAAAGGATACACCATAAAATGAGCAAAGGCTAAAGGCACACAGGACAGAGTCCAAGAAAGATGAAGTACAAGATTTCAGTTGTCTTCTCTCAAAGGAGTGAGATGGACAGCACTCCATTCTCCCAGCAATGATGTGTGACAACATGTGTGGAATACTACCAGTCAGGTAAGATTATCCAAGGCTTGGAGTTCATGGTTTTTAGGTTTTCAGTTACCCAGACTCAGCCCCATTAGAAGTCAAATTGATACAATGCAGCCCAAAGTCCCAGGCCTACAAAGAGAAGCTTTCAGTGACTAAGTCCCACTGTTAGCATGAACAGTGTGGTGTGGCCCAAGGCCTCAGGTATACAAAGACACTATTATCAGGCAGGATATTCCAGGAGCTCAGAGGTGATTTTGCAGGAGAGAGTTGAAGGCCAATCCTGAAGACCTTGGGATTGTGAAGAGTTTGGGCCACCAGGCCTGTGATTTCACCCTTTACTGAACACTACCACTTCTTCCACTAAACCATGCCATCAGTCTATAGGGTGGGAGAATGATGCAGCAAGGAGAGGCAACTGAAGCCACCAGACGTTTAGTCTAAATCCTGTTGTTTCTTAGGTAAGGCTCAGAAAGGAAGAGTCACCTTTAAGGTGTGTTGCTTTCCTTCCAAAAATCCAATAGAATGTAAAAACAACTACCATTTCCTGAATGCTTTGTAGGTATTAAGAACTGGACCAAGTGGTTTTCATGCATTATCTCATTGTTAGCTGTGATTGTGGGCATTTACATTTAAGTTGTGTCAAGATGGTACACTCTCTGAAGGTTGAATCTGTGACTTAGTCATCTTGATATTGTTAAAGCCTAACACAGTGCCTGGCACATAATAGGTGTTCAGGAAGTATTGATGAAATAAATATATAAAGGAATTAATATTTTGTCCTGTGATGAGGTAAATAAGAACCTAGGTAAAGAGAACCCAGGTCCCCTCCTGTTGCAATTCATCTGAGTAATCTTGCAAACACCATATAAAGAGGATGACAGTGTCCCAAAGCTGACATTTCCTAGACAATGAACTATTTGTGGATAATGTTCCATTGGCTCATGCACAAACATACAATGATAGAATGAAACAAAATCATATGTCATCAGCTCTAGAAATAATATTACAAAATACCATTTATTAGTATTTAAATGACATGAATTTCCCCCAAAGAAGCCATGTTGTTTGCTTTCTGTAGTGCCTTTGCCTCACAGCCCATAGTGATCAGGGAGGTCTTCGTGTGTCAACCCAGATTCCCCTACCATGCCACTAATTTGGGACTCAGCTTCAGGATTATCCATTAGATGGGGGGGGGGGCTCTTAACAAGGGTTCACTATCTCCCAAAGGATCCATAGGTGAAACTCAGGAGGTCCAGATATGGGGAAATTATGTCTTTTTTCATTAACCTTTAACTAAAATTGGTCACTTTTTTAAAAATTATAAATGTAGTTAACAAATCCTACTGGTATTAGCAGTATTTGAGATTTTGTTACCAAAAGAAGCACAGATTTTTTTTATGACATTATAGTTATTGCAAATATCTCAACATATTGACTATATTCTTCACTATTTGGTAGCTATAGTAGTTATTAGGCTCACCGTTTGAACTTTAGTAAGTTAACTAAGAAAACATACATTTAAAATATTTGATTACTACATTTCAATATAATTCCTTGTGATCCTATGTATTTTATATTGTGCATTAAAATATTATTTATATATCACATATTTTAATTAATAATGTAATAATTAATAATAAGTAATAAACTTACTTTATAATATTAAACATATTCAGATAAGTTTCTCCAGAAGCATGAGACTATGACTAAGGATATCATAACCTATTTTGGGTCACAGTCTCATGTGGTTCTATGATGTCCATGGATGTGTCTATCAAAGGGACTTCTCAATTTCCATAACACTCCATTAAATGTGTGTCTCCCCAACTAGACTGTGTGTAATTCTGGGAAGAGAGGGAGTCCTGTTTGTTTGAATGTCTCCAGCTTCCAAGACTGTGCTCAGGGCTTGGTGGGTAGTCAGTAACTCTTCCTGAATATGCTGCTAAATTAGTGAATACATGAATAAGAGGGTTTCAACAGGCATGTCTGGACTCAAACTTATGAATGCAGTTTTTTTCTTCTTCTGAAGATCTTCTCTTGGGAAGGCTATGCATTTATTCTTTTTGGTCTTCCCTTACTCAGGCTATTTCTGCAGTTCCCCTTGGTTAGTTACTTTCTTGGACAGGTTCTGATGGCACTACTAAGTAATTCAGTCCATAAAACTGAAATCAGACTGGATTGTGACCCAACTCGGTCATCTAGCTCTTCGTTCAAGCTCAGCTTTGAGTGGCTTTTGACCATTTCAAATGGAAAAAATAAACTTCAAAAAACAAATAATCCATTTTTGAATATGCAGATCTTATCACTGTCACAGAAGTTCTTTAAAAGCACATGTTTCGAACAACAACCTGAAAAGAATTTTGGAAGAGGGACACCCAAAATGTCCTGAGTCATGGCAACTTTGTGGGAATGTTTGTAGTTTCTCAAAGGGTCCACTTTAAGTTGGCCAAGAACTTGTCTAAGTTCTAACGTGTTGACTGAAAAATGGCTCGATTTTCTGGCTCTCTATTTCTATCTTGCAGCAATCTTGGAGAAGTTTCAGTGGTCTCTTAAGTTGTATTTAGGATTGGCAGTCAAAACCTCCCCAAATATAGTACAATTATATATGGCAGCATCTCCTTCTTGAAATAAAAGTATTGAGGCCTAATATTTGGAATGAAACAATCTATTCGGCATTTTGCTGTTGTGGAGCACTTTTCCAAACCCCTTGATATAGAGTCAGACATTTACATAATCATGAACTCCCAAAGGGTGAGTGCCACAGAGGCTCATTTTAGAGAGCCAATTTGCTAATTAGTATTCTTTTCTCACATCCCACACTGGATTAGATGCATCTATGGAGAATTACGAGAATCTGGAAGGATGTTCTTCTATTAATTCCACCTTCTTTTACATTCCTCTGGTGCTCCAAGAATGAAAGCCACAGACAAATAGTTCTTGTAATGCTGCTTTTCCTCTCCACCACAAAGGAAACAGACAATACAAACACCAGCAAGAAATAAAGGTCTCATGAAGGTTAACTGTGAGAAGAATTTCCCTCATTCTTCGCTGACCCTTGACAGATCAATTGTAAAGATCTGTCCATGGGAGATTATGAAAGATAAATAAATATTGTAAAAACTGTTCCTTGCAAGCACTCTAGCTTTAAAGAATACAACATTGATTTATTTGGTTTCCGGTCCAATAAGCTGTGTGTTAATCATCTTTCACAGCAGATAATTCAAAGGAGAAAAAAGACATTATAAAGAAGAAAGTCTTTAAGACAGTTTAAGATATCTCTAAATCTCATTTTATATCTATCTATCTATCTATATATATATAGATACACACACACACACACAAACAAATGATACTGAGTTGCATATGTATGAATTTGGATTCTCTTATTTATATAATGAGTCGACAAGCTGATAGGTCCTGGAGGCCACCAGAATCCAGGTTTCTTAATTATCTAACATAATTACTGCAAGAAACATCTGTGCCTTTTTCCTTGCTCACACCAGCAGAAAGATGTATTTACACAGTAGGTAGGGAGTATCGTTACTTTAAAAAACACCTAATGTTTAAATATTTCTTCTTGTCAACTATTAAGTTAATTAAAAAGTAATATTCAATGGTTTAATTTTGTCAATTTTTTAATGTTCAACTCAACAACCTAACAGTTACATGCTAACTATGCGCCATATACAGTTCTAGATGCAGAGGATGCAATTTAAGAATTATTTGGGTCCTTGCTTTCTTGTAGATAACAGTAGAATGGGGAAGACTAAGTATAATGGAATAATTGCTGTAATTGAGGTGTAAAAAGTTCTATATGGTGAAAGATAAGGAAGTCTGCTTTATTCTGCTAATTATATCCTCCGCCTCTCCTATATTGTCACCATCTTCCACTGTATGGGTATCTCTCATCTTCTGATAGAAAAACAAAACAAAGCAGCACTAACAGAAAGACTCCTTTCCTAAAGAATATGTGTCATCCTGCCCAATCAGATTTGCAAATCTACACCCACTATTTCTTTGTACCCAGGTTGGATGGATTCTGTAATGCCCAGATCCCCTTTTTAGGAAGGGGATACTTCCCCAGCTGCTGGAAGAGCTGTCCGCACACCGCCTTCAGCTACTTGCCCTTCAGGGCTGCTCAGCTGGACAGAGCTGACTCACCTGAGTTCACATCCCTTTTGGTTTGTTCACCTTCACTGAACGATTGAAGCATGGTATAGAGGCCTGGCCATGATGATCCAATGTGGGATGCTTTGAAAGGCCATCCTAGCTCCAGAGCTTTCTATGGTGTACACTGGGGCTGTTGTATGGCCAGTGTTATATCTTGATTTCTCCTTCTGTCCACTCCTACTTCCTTCTCCACAGAGCTGGATCACAACGGTAGTCCTTAAAAAGCATTCTTTATACCAAATTCCCTCTGTGCCCTTTCAGAGAACCCATCCATGTAGTCCATGACACCTGTATGCCCTGCGCCTCTCTCAAAAACCCTGTACGATGAGCCTGGTAGTGAGGCAATTAGAACAATCGTTTTTATTTTTTTCTGCTGGGTTATTTGTTGCTCAAGAGAAGAGGCCATTTTTAAAAAACTTTTACTACATGTGTTACCAGGAGCAGCAGTATAGATATGTTGCAAATATTGTTTAATGAATACATATAAGAAACTCTCTCATTATTTATATATTCAGATAATTCTAGAAGACCAATATTGTTGGCTCAGAGAGATGCAAAAAAAAGTAGAAAGTTGGCCAAAAAAATTTTTTTTAGAAACTTTGTGTACATTACAGTATAATACATTGGATAAAATATCTATAATACAAACTGCCTCAAGTCCATGAAGGGTTAAGAGGTAGAGATCAAGCTGCAAACCAGAGATGCAAGGGTCCAGAGGAATCTAATAATATCTAGAAAGATAGAATAATATCTAGAAAGATAGAAGATATCTAGAAAGATAGAAGTAGTGACAGCCCAGGTGGACTTTGTTGGAGTTAAAACTTGGTGTGCAGAGGAAATGAGGAGGTACTTTTGGTAAGCATGTGCGTGGAAGTGGGGAAGTAGTAGGGCCAAGGCAGTGGAAGAAGATAATAGGATCAATTTGATCAATTAGGTTTTCTTGTATGGAAAGTATGACAATAGTAAGGTGCCAAATCATGCAACTGTAAAACTAATTCCAACATCTTGTGGCTTAAAAAAAAAAAAGTTAAAAATAGAGCTACCTTATGACCCAGCAATTGCACGATTAGGTATTTACCCGAAGGATACAAACATAGTGACCTGAAGGGGCACCTGCTTCCCAATGCTCATAGCAGCAATGTCCACAATAGCCAAACTATGGAAAAAGCCCAGATGTTCATCAGCAGATGAATGGATAAAGAAGATGTGGGATATATAATCAAATATTGCTCAGCCATCAAAAAAATGAAATCTTACATTTGCAACAACATGGATGAACTAGAGGGTATTATGCTGAGTGAAATAAGCCAATCAGAGAAAAACAATTATCATATGATTTCACTCATGTGGAATTTAAGAAACAAAGCAGAGGATCATAGTGAAAAATAAAACAAGATGAAATCAGAGGGGGAGACAAACCATAAGAGACTCTTAACTCTAGGAAACAAACAAGATTGCTGGAGGGGAGGTCGGTGGGGGGATGGGGTAACTGGGTGATGGACATTAAGGAGGGCACGTGATGTAATGAGTACTGGGAGTTATATGCAACTGATGAATAATTGAACTCTACCTCTAAAACTAGTAATACACTATATGTTAATTAATTGAATTGAAATAAAATTAAATTAAAAAAGAAAACAACAACAAAAAACAAACAAACAAACAACCCACAAAAAAACAACCACCATTTATTAGCTCAGTTTCTGTCATCAGGCACCTGGGCATCCACTGGGGCCTGTGTTTTAGGGCTCTGACAGGCTCCAACCAGGTTATCTGGGGGGCCTGCCCTCATTTCAAGCTCCAAATGGGGCAGATCCACTTCCAAGCTCATTCATGTCATTTGTGATAAGATTCAGCTCCTTATGGGCTGTTGGCCTGAAGGTCTCCATCTCTTGCTGGCTGTTGACCAGAAGCTGCTCTCTGTTCTTTGCCATGTGACCTCTCCATCAGAGCAAGCACTGGAGAAGACACACAGAAAGAGAAAGAATACCAGGAAGATGAAAAGATGAAAAGTCATGGTCTTCTATAACCTAAACATGGAAGTGACATTCCATCATTTTTGCTGCATTCTGTTTGTTTGAAGCAAGTCACTAGATCCAGCCCAGAAGGAGGCAGGGATTGCGCAAGCATGTGAGTTCTAGGACGTGGGGATGCTTGTGAGCCATATGAAATACTGCCTTGCACATACTCAAATTCTACCATAGTAAGTTTCATGAAGAGAAGGTGCGTCATCTTTAACCCATACCTGTCTTTTTTTGTTCATTTCCAAGAAACTGCTCAGCTTTTTCATATCTGTAGTACCTTTGCATATACTGATTCCCCCTCTTGGATACTCTTGTCTCTTTTTTACCTCGATAATTCCTGCCTCTTCCTTACGTTCCAGTTGTTCATCACTTCCTCCAGGAAGCCCTCCCTAAATCCATGGGTACTATTAGTCTCTCTCTTCTCTGTGCTCCCTTTTCCCTTTGTAAATATAGTCACACAGCAACTTGTCACATTTCATTGAACTTATGTGTCTACATGTGTGTTTTTCCTGCTAGATTATTGTTTCCTTGAGAGCAAAGATTAGGTTTTAATTATCTTTTGCACAGTTATTATTAGCTCAAAGTAAACTCTGTAAATAGTTCCTATTTTTTTATGGCTAGTCATTGAAGGTGGTTAATAATTACTATTTTTTATTTACATTATTATATATATTATATTATTTATATTAACCATTGGAGGTAGTTAATAATTACTATTTATTTATATTATTAATTTATGAAACACCTGCACCTACTTTGCGCCACTCACTCACTTTCAGAAAACACAAAGCAGGCATTGTTTCTCCTATCTTTAAGATTTGGAAACTGAGGTTTAAAGAGATTATTTAACTTTCCTGAGCTTCTTTCTTTTCAGCCCCCTTCTAGCTAATGGAGGTCATTAAACACAGTTCTGGTCAATGGCATGTAACTGCAAGTCTGCTGGTGGGGATTCCGGGAAAACTTTTGCTTTCCTGATTAAAAATGAACCATCTCAACTGGAACACACTATTGTTTTTAACTACCATTGTGTTTTCCCTGCTGTTTTTTTTAGGACCTGGAGGTAACTCCTGGAAGTTCAGCAGGCATCTTGTAACCACGAGTCTATAAGCAAGAGGGTGCAAGCCAAGGGGACCACTCAAACAGAGAGTCGAGTGTCTTAATGATATCTGTGAATAGCTACAGCAGACTTGTGTTGCCGTTTGTGGCAATATTATGTGAAGAAAATTAATCTATTTGTATAAACCAATGTTAGTACACGTTTTTCTGTTTTTTTTTTTTTTCTAAAAATCAATTTCCAGCTAATACTGCTACCAAAAGGTAGAGCTGAGATTCAAACCTAGCCTCCTTAACTCTAAATCCCATATCTGCTTCCCCATATCACATAGATCCTGACTCAAGTTTAACCAACATGGTCAGGAAAACAAAGACTAAGTGACACGGAAAAGAGATAGTGTATACTCTAAATTTAGGCAATCAGCTGTGCCCAGCCTGCTGAAATTTTTCCATGGATGGATGAAGTTAGTGGTGGTAGAATGATCAAAAAAACCTTCACAAGCAGGGTGGGCTACAAGCTAATTCTCCACAAATGGGTAGAATTTTGATGCCCAGGGAGAGGAGGGCACAGAATAGTGCCACCTACATGAGGGAAGAAAGGAGACTGCCATATCACTGGTAAAGGGAAATCACACAAACTCTTTCATCCTTCTCCCTTTACCTTTACAATGTGCTCATTTGTAGAGTGAACTTGGAATCCTTTCCTTAACTTCTGGCAAAGAGTTTGAGATGCCTTTATACCATTATCAGTAAAGGTCATCAAAGAGGGGCAGGTGGAAGAGGGAAGTGTCATTTGACAACCACAAGCACTGTGATGTCAGACAGTGGAGTCAACTCGAGATGGGTAGGTCGCTAGGAAGTGACTTTTTGCACTCTCCTTAATGTCTCTGGTGTACTTGACAAAGCTCTCCCATCCTTATACTAGGAGACCACGATGCTGTCAGGAAAAGCCATGGCAGAGCTAATAGTTATCAGACAATGGTTTTGGCAAGCACTATGAGTAAGTGCCAGCCTGTTGGGACACCTGGGGCGCTTTTGAAATTATTGCCTTAAATATTTCTGGCGTCTGAATCAGAATGGAAGAAATTTGGTGTTTAACAGAATCTTGGCTGGTTTCATGACTTTTTCCTCACAAATGTAAATTTCTTCTGGGTGTGCACTTGCAGGAATAGAGAATACTTTTTAGTTCCTTCCCCATCACCTAAATAAGCTTTTTCCTGTACAGATAAGAATAGGTATAACTCTCTTTAGGTGGCCTTGCTCAAAAGATCTAATAAAATGAAGTACATTTAAGATCTTTCCAAAAAAATTTTAAACTCTATGTGTACATTATATGCATGGATATTTAGAGAATACTTAAAGAATGTATACTCATCCATAATTTGTGCAACAAAACAGCTCAGCTCTAAGCAGTCTCCTGAATAGTGTTTAGAGCTAATTTTCCTGTGGTAAATTTTGTCTTGTTTTAAGTATTATTCAGGTTCTCCCTAAATGACTTTTATTTTATAATTCCATCTGTTAAAAAAAAACAGCAGAATGAGAGTTTTATTTTTAGAGTAAGCTGTTTTGACCATTGAAATTAAAGCAAGCTTAGAAAACAACAAGGCTAGGACTGCATTACAGAGCAAGAAGCATCTGGAAGAAAACAGAGGGAAAAACCAAATAGATAAACTTAGGTGAGTGACAAAATCTTGGACACGATAGAGCATGATGTCTACATTCTGCTTTTGTTTCCAAGCCTAGTCTTCATGAACTCAGGTTTATCTCCTGTGAAGATAAGAAGTATTTGGATTCTTTGTCTTTTTTTTTTTTTTTAGATTTTTTTTTTTGTTTTTTTAATTTGAGAGAGAGAGGGAGAGAAAAAGCAGGAGCAGGGGAGGGGGCAAAAGATAGGGAGAAGCAGAGTCCCCACTGAGCAAAGAGCCTGATGCAGGACCCTGAGATCATGACCCGAAGGCAGATGCTTAACTGACTGAGTCACCCAGGTGCCCCTGGATTCTTTGTCTTTTAATGGAAAGAATCGTCCATTATGGAGCTTTTGTACTTTTGTATCTGAGGCTCAGAGCAACAGTTGGTTATGACAGTGCTTGGGAATCAATGACAGAAGCATCCATAGTGCTTGTTAAAACTGCTAGAACCTGGGGCACCAAGGGGTTCCCAAGGATATCGTAAAAACTCTATGAAGCCCAGTGGTAGCCAGTGGGAAAACATGGAGGGCATCTCTTATTTGTTGAAAAGCTATGCCTGGGTATGCTGAGGACTCCAGAAGACCAAATGGTACACATGGTCTCATTTGTACATGGAAGAATTGGTAGTTTTGAAAAGATATAAGCTGCCCAAGCAAAACATTGCTGAAAATGTAATGATGTCAACCAGAAATGACCTGGAGACTCTTCTTCTCTTAGAGATCCTTCCTCTCTATCCTCTCCAGCATACCCCAGGCGGCGTTTGGATTGTCTTCCTACTTGCTGTCATTGTTCGTACCTACTTGTCTTCCAAGATCACCTTACTCACCCGTTCCTGACATTTGTTACTATTAATCAGAACTCCACTCCCACCCGTCCCCACATAGCTCAATCCTCTTGCTCAGGCTGGGAGTAGCTCTGGAGGTAAGGTGTGGAATGTGCCAGGGAAACCCCACCAAATTCTTACACATTCTTGGATAGGTTCTTGAGTGAGCATAACATCTCAGAATGAGAAAGGATAGAATCAGAATCAATTAGAACAAATATTGGTATCAATTGGCATACTTAATGTCATAAGACAAAAGACCCTTGGTTCTTGACACTTGGCTCAGTCTACCTGGGAAATGCAGAAATCCATCCTGCCAGAGACAAAAGTGCAAAGAGTTGCAGAGAAGTAGTTGAATGAGGAATTCTTTTACTGTGTCTCATTACCTCCCCTGCCCCACATATAGCCTTAGCCTTGAAAGGAGACAGTATTTTACTGTTAATCTTATGGTTGCCCAGAAGTGTGCTCAGAACTCTGGCAGTATTGGTGCATGACCTTCCACCTGCCAAGGCTTTGGTATAAATTATTCAGATTCCTGTCTCATAAGTAGACTAATGCACCAATGCTAATTTACTCTTGCTCTATGACCATGCCAGGGTCAGGTTTTGGACAAAAAAACCTTCTTCTTTTTATTCAAAATCTCTTACTTTAAAGTTTTATGGCCTGAGTCCTTTTGATTTTAGATCTATTTATGGTTCTTACATACTTTCATGGACTGCATCACTTGTATACCTGCGCTGCCTCAGTGCACATGGTGTCTTCTGCTGGGAAAGTTTAGCACCCACCCCCCTTAGGTTGTTAAGCCAGTAGAAGTTTGAGAGGGAAGGGAGGACAGTGCCTACCTCTCCTTTTCTTTGTCTCTCACAAGATATTTTTTCTTTCTTCAACACTTCTGCCTCACATTCAAGTTTTTTTTTTTTTTTTTCTGTTTCTCTCATAGAATGGCAAACCTTTAGAACTCAGGAAATGGATAACTTTTCTGACATGAGAAATAGTGAGTTCAAATCTCAGTTGTGCCAAATACTGGCTGTGTGACCTTGGACCTTATTTTGTGTTCCGATATTCAATTCCAAGGGTGTGTACACCACCAAGAACTTCTCTGACACCATCTGGGTGACATATAATTTTACTCCATCTGGACACTGTCTACCTGGAAAGTTCATCTGATTCCACAGTGGGAGAGGTGCGTCCTATAAGGCCACCATCCTCTTCAGACACCCGTCAGAAGTTCAGACTCCTGTCACCTATTCTTCTGAGTGACTGGCTACAGGTTGGAGGTTCTCATGACCCCATCTTTGGGTTTGATTAAATGTTAGAGCAGGTCACAGAACTCAAAGAAACATTTTACCCACTAGATTTCCAGATTATTATGAAAGGATATAACTCAGGAGCATCCAGATAAAAGATATATGGGGCAAGGTATGTGGGAAGGGGCATGGAACTTCCATGCCCTTTCCAGGTACACCATTCTTCCTCTACCTCCAGTGTTCACCAACCTGAAAACTCTCAGAACTGTAGCCTCTTGGGATTTTGTGGGGGCTTCATCACAAAGGCAAGCTGATTAAATCATTGGCCATTGACAAATTGATTCAACCTCCGGTGCTGTTCCCCTCCCAGGAGGATAAGAGTAGGACTGAAAGTTCCAAATCTCTAAAAATTTACTGGTAACCAGTCCCCATTTTTGGGGTACTTTCCAGACAACCTCATTAACATAACAAAAGAAACCTTAATGCTTCTCATCACTTAGGAAATTCCAAGGGTTTTAGGAGCTCTGTGCCAGAAAAGAGGAGGTAGACTGAATATATATTTCTTAATATAAATCATAATATCATAGACATACAGGTTTCTTTATATGCAAAATTGGGATAATAAATGACTTCTCACTGGTGTATGAGGAATACATGTGATAACATATGTGAGAGTTTTTTGTTAAGAGTAAAGCTCCTTAAAATTGTAAGGATTTAATATTGTTATAGTTGTTATTCATCATTGTAGTCTTCACATAACCTCGCATTGAGCCTTATCTCTCAATAAGTGCTCAATACCTGTGTCTGAAATGAATAATAAATACTCAAAAATTAAACCCATTTTTTAAAAATTTGTTAAAGATTTTTTTTTGTTTTAAATTTGACAGATGGAGATCACAAGTAGGCAGAGAGAGAAGGGAGCAGGCTCTCTGCTGATGCAGGGCTCGATCCCAGGACCCCGAGATCATGACCTGAGCCAAAGGCTGAGTCTTTAACCTACTGAGCCACCCAGGTGCCCCAAGCCCAGGTTTAAGCTTTGTAAATGTTGATTGCCAGTGACTGCCATGGAATGTTAAACTAGTGTGTGATCTTGCAGACAAATGGGAATTTGGCAGCTCAGGAGACTGTGGGTCCTTCTGTAACACTCCCCAGGACATCCCAAGCCACTAAGGCCATAGCAGCAAAAGCATGGGTGACAGGGTTCAGAACTGGAGACAAGCCTTGCTCCATACTGTGTGTGTTGGGTGTTCAATCTGATGGCATGTTTCTACTAATCCAAATCCAGATTTCTTTTTACAGATCTGTTCTTTGGAGTCAATGTGGCCCTTGGAGCCACCACTTTGATTTGGTAAAAAGAACACAACTTTTGGAATTCAAATCCCAGCTCTGTCACGTGTTAGCTATGGAATATTAGGCCCACTTCTCCTGCCTAAGCCTCAGTTTTCTGATCTGGAAAACAGATGAAGATAGCCTACTTCAGTGACTGATGGGAGAATGGAGGTAATATATACAAGGAACCTAGCCCCCGGGATCAAGTTCCCGGCAGGCTGCTAGCACTTGATCAATAATGTTTATTTTCCTACGGATTTGGATAGATGGCTGCATGTTTTGCTCTGTTTCTACCTTCTCTAGTTTTATTTCAGTATTTTATGATTTTTATCTCCTTTGGCTAGTAGGTGATTTTCTATATTCCGCAGACTTTCCAAATGCCCTGTGACCTCAGTTCTCGGATGGTATGAGAAAAGTTATTGATTTTCCATTTGTTTAGCCTTTTTCTTGTTGTATGGCTGGAAGTGATGACTTCCAGTCTTATTTTTTTTCTAAAAAAGCCCTTTATTGAGACATGATAATAAGCATACAGAAAGATATACATATTTAATGCATACAACTTGAGATTGGAGATAACTATATACCATGAAATCATCACTACAACTAAAGCCATAAACTTATCTATCTCCTCCAAAAATTCTTTCATTCATTCCTCCATCCCTTCCTTCCTTACTGAATTATTATTACTATTAGAACTTTTAATGTAAGATATATCTTCTTAACAATTTTAAAGTATATGATACAGTGTTGTTAGCTACAGGTACTGTGCTGTAGAGTGGTTTCTAGGACCATTCAACCCCTATGCCTGAAACTTTGTACCATTTGACCAACATCTCCCCATTCCTCCTTCCCCCATCCCTTGATAACCTCCATTTTACTTTCTGCTTCTAGGAGTTTGACTGTTGTAAGATGTCTCATATAAGTGGGATCATGTAGTATTTGTTCCGTGTCTTTTTTTTTTCCTTAACTTAGCACAATGTCAAGATTCATCTGTGTTGTCACAAATGGCAGGATTTCCTTCATTTTTTTCTAGGCTGAATAATATTACATGGTATGTATGTACCACCATTCTTTTGCCCTTTACTTACTGATGGACGTTTAGGTAATTTCCATGTCTTGGCTATTATGAATAATGCTGTAGTAAACATGGGTATACAGATATTTCTGAGATCCTGATTTCAATTCCTTTGGCTGTATATCCAGAAGTGAGATTGTGGTTTCATATGGTAGTTCTGTTTTTAATTTTTTGGGGAATCTCGATACTTCCATGGTGGCTGTACCAATTTACAGTCCCACCAATAGTTGTATAAATGTTCCTTGTCAACATCCCTTATCTATCTCTCTCTGTGTGAGTCTGTGTGTGTTTTGATAAAAGCCATCCAATTGGTATGAGGTGATAATTCATTGTGGTTTTGGCACATTGGGATTTTGACCCTATGGTCTCCCCAAACTATGTATTGTATATAGTTTCATTTCCAGCGCATTAAAAAAAAAATGGTGCAGGAGTGCTAAAGGTGCTTTTAAGAGGCAAATGGTTGATTAGCAGAGGAACAACGCTTCAGACTCTGGTCTTCATGATTCCAGGGCCTATGTTCTTTCCACAGAACCACCACAAACCCTCGACTCCATGAAGACCGTGTTTGTTAAACCCTAAACTATAACACTTATTTTACTAGCAACTTCACATGTATTAACCAACTAAATGCTCTTAACAATCCTTGGCGTTAGGTAGTGTTGTTACACCTGATTTACTGATGAGGAATCTGAGGCACAGAAGGCTAACTCACTAGACAAAACTCCACAGCTAGTAACTCGCAGACGAGCATTCATATTCATGTGATTTAGCTTCAGTGCCCACGCTGTTAACTGCTACATCGTTATACAAGGTGTGACACATAAGAGTGAGCCTACTGGGACCCTGAACAAGGACGTAACATTTTCAACAATATCTCAGATAAACGCACAGAACAGATATGGATAAAGGGTGGAGACAGGGGGTCAATTAATTTTATAGGTAAAACTCACAAAAAGCCACACACCTGATGATTGAAAGGTAGATCACAAAAGATCATGCATGCCAAGAAATGTGACCTTTCTGAAGAATTTTCATCAGGGAGGAACATGAATTACTTTTGTAGCTTTGAAAGTGATTTCTGGCATAGAATAAAAGAGGTAAAACTAGGTTTTGCAACAGTTCATGATCGAATTTACTTGGATATGGTCATCCAAGCAGCTTAGCTTCCTTCCCCTCCTGACCCTCTGTCATTTCCAAAGGCTATACTCTATTGAGCATACACTAGTAAAAGGAAGTCACTGACATCCCATCAATTGGCCAAGGAAAGAGAAAATCATTCCAGTCTTAAATCTTAGTGACTGTTTTGACGGCTGTTATACAGAAAGCTGACATCCCTATTGAGTTATCTGCTTTGACACCTCACTCACTAGTTTCTGAGACATTTTAATTATCTCAAAGATGCCATTAGAATGCATGAACAGAATCATAAGTTCTTCAAAATCCAGAATGCTAGTGTCGTGTATGTTATTCTCAACAATGTGAGTTACCTTATGTACTTGTTCTGCATGTTGTTTAATGTCTTGGTGTTCTTAGTTCTCCCTGTGGTCATCCTTCCTCTTGATTACCCTGAGTCATTTGGTAATCTGCAAATCAGTCCTCTTAACAACTGGCACCTTCTTCCTGATTATTAGCCAAAGTGTTGAATAGCCGTGTCTCCCTTTGCAAGGTTAATGAGAATACATTTATTTCTAACTCTTAATCTTGCTTAAACTCAGGGCCCTTTTTCTTTTGCACAATTTCCAACAATTTCCTCAGAAGTTCTGGTTGAAGGACTAATCAGAAGTCACCTAGATTAGGAAATTCTGAACCATCTCAGAAGGACAGGACTTTATATATGGTGTCTGAGGCATGGGAACACTATGAGTTCAGAATGGGGATGTTTGGGAACATTCATAGGGACAGAGATCAGAAATGACAATCAATGTTAATGTGGATAAATGTGTTAGTACCTGTCATGTGATGAATGTGTGGAGAGGCACTTTGACGAGCAGTTTGTTCGTATCAGATTGTTCATTCTCCATAAAGACAATATTCATAACTTTAAATTTTAAATGAGAAATCCAAGGCCCAGGGAGATTGTATAATGTACCCAAGGTTAATAACTTAAAAAGCTGGAATTTGAAACCAGACCTTTTGTAGCAAAGTCTATTTGTGAGCATAAATGAAATGGTGCCTGAAGGACGGAAACAGAAGACTTTTCTTTTTTTTTTTTTAATTTTTTTTTCAAAGATTTTATTTCTTTATCTGAGAGTGAGCAGAGGGAGGGGGAAGTGGAGGGGGAGAGGGAGAAGCAGACTCCCTGCTGAGCTGGGAGCCCCAGGCGGGGCTCGATTCCAGGACCCTGGAATCATGACTGCAGCCGAAGGCAGAGGCTTTAACCCAATGAGCCACCCAGGTGCCCCAGAAGAATTTTCTTGAATAAACAGGTTCATTATTGAAAGCCTACCTATTAGTTGCCTCAGGCATGTGCACTTATGAGGCAGGCTATGCCCTACAATGGAAAGAAGAACACAGTTTACAGATTTTGATGTTGACATCTTACATGACTGAACAATGACACTGAAGAAACCCTTAAGACACACTTATTATTTTCATGTGCTGACAATGCTTACAATATCTAAGATATACCAGTCTTAGCCTCCTCTTATTCTGCTCATTGTTTTAAGGAATCTGAACTAGTTAGGATGGGTCAGCTGGAGTTCTCAGTGTTTCAGTGCGGGAATGATTCTCTATGATTCTAGGCATCCCCTGATTCCATCCGGTTTTGAGAATGACCATTCAAATACTACCTTTGCTGTGATTGTTCAAACTAAGGTTTTCCATTTACATTTTTATTATGTTCTCAGACCTCACTTTATTAGTGTGAGCACAGTCACGTCTCTGGGTTCACCATTAGATGAGACATCTATGGAGGTAAATTTTTGTTAGTACCTGCTGTGTGCTAGGCACATTACTAGATACTTCAAATATGTTATTTCATTTACTCATACAACCATTCCAGAGAGAAGACCTTGTTCTGACTTTTTCAGGTAAAGAGATTGTTACTTAGAGCGGTTAAGTAACTTATCAATGGTCATATTGTTCTTTAGGGATGGAAGAAAGATTTGATCCCAGGTTTAGCTGACACTCTCATATTACACTTCGTGGCCTGTTGCTTATTTCATAGTCTCTTATTACCTTCTAGGAGAACTATGATTTCATTCTTTTCTTTAATTTTCTTTCTTTCCTTTTGTCTTACTTTCCTTATCCCTCTCTCTCTCTCTCTTCCTCTCTTCCTTCCTGTCTTCTTCCTCCCCCCTCTCTTTCTTCTTTCTACTCTTTTCTTTCTCTCCTTCCCTCCTTTTTTGTCCTCTCTTTTTTCTTTTCTCTTTGTTAAATGAAAGATGCAAGAAAGACTGAGTCCTTTTGACAGAAACTTCTTGGATATTTTCACTTTTTTTTTAATTGTATTTTCAGGCACCCTTTCAAGTGAATATGTGTTAAAATAAAAACTTGCACAAATGTCAGCCGATGCCATCTCTCTGTTTGCCATAACTTTCTGAAGGAAAATTAAATTTGATGAGGTTTTGTTTCATTGTTTTGGCCTGAGTTTTACAGACACCACTTCAAAGGATTTTGCTCAGTTCTCAGAATGGCCTTGTCTGAGGCACAGGGCTGGGGGGGTTGACCTCGGAGACATACTGCCTATTTTTGAATCAGTGACTGCTAGAGCTGCGGGGGCTCTTAGAAATCACTTTTAATAAAATAAAGAAATCATTTTTCGAAAAGGAGTCAGAGGCTCAGAAGATGAAGTCAGTTTCTATATTTTAAAATGGGGATATTAATAACACATACCTCTCATGGTTCACCTCCCCTCATGAGAGACTATGGGCTCTGAAAAACAATCTGAGGGTTTTGAAGGGGCGGGGCGTGGGAGGTCGGGGTACCAGGTGGTGGGTATTATAGAGGGCACGGATTGCATGGAGCACTGGGTGTGCTGCAAAAATAATGAATACTGTTATGCTGAAAATAAAAAATAAATTAAAAAAACCCACCTACCTAATAAATGGTTATGAGTATTAAGTAAATTCCTATTTGTGAAGTGTGTAGAATTGGGACAAGCACACGATAACTACCATAGACTGAGAAATAAACATAATAATTTGTCCAAGGTCACAGGGTGAGAAAGGTACCATAGTTTTCTGAATAAAGATACCTGGGTTCCAGTTTCCCTGTATGACTTTGGGCAAATCCTCTAACCTCTTAGAAGGGCAATTTTGCTCGATCTTGAAATCATGTTTGATGTCTTGACTTCATAGCATTCTTGTAAGAATTGAATGAGCTGACACAGGCAGAATACCCTGTCCTCGATAGGAGCCCAGCAGGTGAGAGCTAGCTTTAGACCCCAGGTCAGGAGCAATAACCACAATCTGACAAACTCAATGCTCTTCGTAAATCTTGAAATATTTCTATGATTACAAAGAACGGTGATTTCATGTCTATAATACAACTGTTTCTTTTAGGGTTTGGGGGTGAAATGTTTAAGGTCCCTTAAGCCAACCCAAGAAAATCCACCTAACTTGAAAAAGAAACATATTCTAGACACTTTTCTTCCTGTTGGCATCATCATTGGTTAACACACTGTCTTTGGCTGAGCTCCATTTGTATTCTTTAAAAATCATAAGAGTAGGTAGGCTGAAGTCTCTGTTTTTATTTGGAAGAAGATATTCTAAACATCATATTTCCTTATCTCTTCTTGTTTCGATTCTTCTGCTTTACCTCAGTAGGCCAGGAATCACACAATCTCAAATCTGATTCTAACTCAGACATAGCCAGTTGAATGACCTTGGGCTGGGCACTTGTCATTATCTTTGATACGTGATAGCTTCTATTTACCTTATTTAAAAAAAAAAACCCTTTATTTACTTATTTATTGACTTTTAATTTTAGAAATAAGTTCAATCTTTAATTTTGATTTTAGTTTGAGATTTACAGAAAAATTATAAAGCAGAGTTTCTACATATCCTTCACCCATTCCCCTGATTATGAGCAACCTATATTATTATGGTACATTTGTTATAGAGAATAAATGAATATAGATATGTTGTCATTAACTGAAGTTAATGGGTTACGAAAATTAAGTTGATTGCGGTGATTGTTCTCCACATATTGAATCAGTATATCCTTGGAATAAATCCCACTTGGACATCACATATACTTTTTTTCTCATACTGTTTTTGGATTCTGTTAGCCACCTGCATTTTCCAGTGTTGTCTTTTACTGCTTGCTGATATGAACACTGATTTGATCAGGCAACCCCATTGTCTAGTATATGTGATCTTTTGTTCAAATCCTGCCCTTTCCTGTAGATCCTCTTTAATTTGTTCTTTCTCTTCCATCTAAGGCTTCCTAATCTACTCCTCAATCTCTACCTCTTCTGTCTCTTTTAAGGGTTGTATCTCTTTGCAGCTCTTGAACTGGCATCGATGCGTAGATTTTCTGAAATAAGGTCTCTAAATTTTTTTTTGGTTTGTTTAATATCTCATTTTTATCACAGCAAGAATTTAAAGCATTTTCCTCAACTACGCTGATCCAATAAGGTAAGAACCAATCAAAGCCTAAGTGGATAATGACAGTGGAATGAAGAAAAAAAATAGGGTGGAAAAGATAAGATGAAGCCAGAGGTGAGGGTTTTGTAGAATACAGTGATAAAATTCTCTGTTTTTATTTTTTTTAATTTTTTGTACATTAAATTTCTGGTATAAAGTCTTACAGTTTTCAAAGGAGCTTGCCACATCTTATTTTGTTGTATGTTGGTATTTTAAATTTTTTCTTTTTTTTTTTTTTTGGTCAGGGTAGAAAACCAAGATTCAAAGAGTATAGGAAGTTGTGAATAATAGAACAAGGAAAGTAATCTCACTGTGTGAAAGTTCAGGGTCATTTCACATATATTCCATTTCACAATAGGATTATAGAAGTTTTGTGAGGAAGAGGCCCTGTTTTGTAGTTGCTTTGTTTTCTATATTTTGCTCACTCGAAATTAGGCACCTATTATGGCCAACCAAATGCACATTGATTTGAATGCTATCTCATTGTGCCCCCAAGTCTGTAAACAGTGTGGCAAGGTGGGTTAATGAGAATTTAATGTAGCAGAATAGGAAGACCCAAGTTTGTGTTTTGTTTCCTGTTGCTTTGAAGAAGTAGCTCTTCAGCCTTGGGGATATAAGACTAACTCATGCATTTTTACATTGATCTGATTCCCATAAGAACAAAAATACTATCTTTAATTCTATGACCCAAAATAGCTTATAGATCCTAGTTAACCATTCAGTGTCCCCATTAAGGAGAAAGTGTGAAGAAAGAAAGTAAGGAGAAAGTGGACAGTGGTTTTAGTGTTGAAAGTAAGGGCTCCTCTGCTTGGTGGGTTAAGAGGAGATTAGGGGAGCTTTCCTGAGACTGGAGAGAATAATTGGACTTTCAATTTCCTTAAATAAGTGAGGATTACCCTCAGTAGCACACAGGGAGTGTCAGGTCTTAAAGATAGGAATTCAGGACACAGGCTAGGAGCCATAGCGTGTCTGTGGGAAGGGCTGGTGATTCCCTGGCTGGTTTGAATGAGGAGAACCTACATTATGTGGCCAGTTGGCTAATGGTCAATACTGTAGTGGTCTGAAGGAAAGCCTCTTTCCTTACTTTTGAGTAATCCTGAAAGCTTCTAGCTTGTTTTAAGGCCATAAAAATCACCGATTAATGAAAGCAAGTGAGAGTTTGAAAGGACATAATTTGATCCGCAAATATAGAGAAATAAGATCTTTCTTGCACCTTGGGTGTCAAGGAGCAAACTATGCCTATTACACACTAAGTGCTATGTACACCAAGTACCACAACTCTAAGAAACATGTTTTTGTCTCCTGAGTAGGCAACATGGTATAGCTTTTCATACTTAGCTGTCCCTTGTAATGACACAGAAAATTTGTTCAAGATGCAGAAGTATGGGCTCCATCTCAGTTATACTGAATCAGGTTATTGGTATTAGGACAGGACACGGATAACTGTAGTTTTCCTTTTCCGCCAGTCCTGCTCTTATCTGTGGACTGCTAGTGGAAAGATTCCTGGTCAGGTGATAAAACATGGGCTTTGAGTTCAGGCAAGTCAGGATTTAAATTAAAGCTCAGCCACTCAGATAAGTTACCTAGTTTCTGTGAATTACAGGATCTTATTTATACAATAAGAATAAAAAATATCTACCTTTCTTGCATTTGAATAGATTAAATGGGCTAATATATCTAGAGTTTTCACTTCAGTGCTTAGCATGTAGTAGACATTCAATAAATATTTGTATATCCCTCCACCCCATTAAGTTTTCTGCTTGATTTCAGGACATCACTCCATTTAGGTAGCCAAGGGTTCTTAGCATGTTTGACTTAGTCCACCTTTTTGGTGTCTAACCTAAAAGCTCTCCTTCATCATAAACCTACCAATGGCTTCATCCATGATTGTTCTAGGTACTGACTGACAGATCAGAACATTGAGAATGACACATTTAAAATGACAGTGTGCCCCAATCTTCACTGCCCTAGAAACTATCTTGGAGTTAGCACAACTGAAGATAATTAAAATATTGCTTTTTCAGAGCTTGAATCTTTTCTGACAGCCTTATATGAAAATGTCTCCTTTGTATTGTCTGGGAATGATATTGTAGACAGATGAAGCCATTAATCAGTTTTATTCAGGAAGAAAATGTCTCTTTTGATTGTTTAATACTTGGTCCAATGATGGCCAAAGGGTTGCTTCAGTTTTCAAGGCTATACGGGATGGTGGTTTTCAAAAAGGAAAGAGTTTGGAGTTAGAGATGGAAGATGTGAGCTTTCGTTCCTTTCTTCGCTCCCTCCTCCTTTCTTTTCCTTTCCTTCTTTTCTTTTCCTTCCTTCCTTCCCTCCTTTTTTCTTTTAACAATATGGATTTTGATAATGAAAAAGTCTGCATTTTGCATCTCTTTCTGTAAGATGAAAACAACAACCACTGCCTAAATTATCTCTCAAGGGCTTTTATGAAGATTAAATGAGATACATAAGGCCTCATTTTATAAATTATAAATTCTGATAAAAAAATAAATGCAGTGTTGATTTTTCATGTTCATGTCTTAGGTGACTCTGGAATAAGAATGTGTAAGAGAAGGAAATAAATTTTTTCCCATTTATTAATTATTCATTCACACACTCATTTATCATTAAGCAAATATTGAGATGCTGTGATAGAGTGTAGCCTACTAAACCCTTGCACTTGTATTATTTCATTTAATGTTTATATCAACCTTGAAAGGTAGTTACTTCACTGAGAAATTTGAGATCCAAAAAAGAAGAATACTTAGACTAAGGTCACATAGCTAATGACAAGATTGACATGATAGCTTGGGTTTTTCTGACCATAAATAAGATCAGGCAGTACACAAGTTCGAAGATAACTAATTTTATAAAGCGTTAAAAATTTGAGGTGCTTTGGATGTCTCAGCAGGATCCCTTATTGAATAATAAAGGTTTTTTTTTTTTTTCCCTCTCATCACTTCTGCAAATTTCCATCAGCTAAAATTAGATCTTTTTTAACCCTTGCCCTAAACCCATGAAGTCATGCAGACCTAGTTTAGACTTGTACTTGACAAGATGGTAATTTAGATTCTTCTGTCAGTTACAGCCCACCCACAAGTCACCAAGTAGAACAAAATGTGGAGTGATCTGGTGAGGAGGGTGACAGAGACACCTATGATACTCGGGCATTCTGCTAATGATTCCATCAGTTTCTGTCACTCTCAGAATGGCAGGGGCAGAAGCATCTAGGCTTTCAAGGCAAACATCACAGGATGATGGTGGTTTTCCACTGTGAATTCAGAATGACAGTTTAGTCCCCAACATGATATACTTAAATGCAAAGCCCAGGTCACTCATTCCATTCTCTTCTTTCTCTGGTCTCCTGGATGTCTCTTGGTGGGATGAGGGTGGAGAAGGGTCTCTCATGAACCCGTGTTAATCTAGGTTTTGTCTCACAGTTGGAATCTGTCTTCAATTGCCACTCTCACTACTTCCCTTGGGTCAACCCTCCTATCACTGCCTTTCTTCTTCTGAGTACTTACCTTCAGCAACCTCTGGGCTCTCAGCTGTAACACTGTTGCAGCTTCTGTGTGGGGCCTACATGGTTCCTGCTTCCAAGACTCTGCTTCCTTTTCATTTGCACTTAATGGATTTCTGGGTGAGTCCATTCATCCAAGATTCCATTGCTTCTCTTCTTCTGAGCACTTACCTTCAGCAACTTCTGGGCTCTCAGTTGTAACACTATTGCAGCTTCTGTGTGGGGGCTACTTGGTTCCTGCTTCCAAGGCTCTGCTTCCTTTTCATCTGCACTTAATGGATTGCTGGGTGAGTCAATTCATCCAAGACTCCATTGATTTTATATCTTAGAGAGCCATGATAAGGTTCTTGGAATTATCATGGGATGGAGGAAAGTAAAATAAAACAATGGATTCTATCATTTAATATTGTCTCATAGATTACACCTGCTGAGAAGGGTTCCATGGCCTTGCTGCTTAGGTTTTGTCACCCTTTGGTTATAGGCAGCCTTTTGTTAAAACCAGCCACAGGGCTTGTTTGTGATTGCTTCAAGAATCATTCTCCACATTGCACCAGAAGCATTATTTTCTACTTTAAGTCTTAAGTTCCAATATAGATTTCTGTTCCTGATCTGTCAAACTATTAATAATACTAAGCAGTTTAGACCTTGAAAATACACCAACTCATGCTGTTTTATTTAGGAGGTTACATTTGGGGTCATCAGGTGAGATAGAGTGAGTATCATTGAACTACCAATAGTTGGTATAGGAAGTGAAGTAGACCTTTAGGACTAGAATGTGAGCTCTATGAAGACAAGGATTATTTTCCATTCACGCTTGATTTTCCAGTGTCTAGAATAGTGATCAGTAAGTGTCTGTTGAATGAATGTTGAATAAATGGTGAATCACTAAAGGGGAGAGGGAGAGTATTTATTGTCTTAGGGATCAAATAGGGAAGTATAGGAAGCAGGACATCAGTCCTTGGTGATTTGGAACATGGGAGGGAGACAGATGAATTGCCTTTGTTCTCACAGAGACAAGCAAGGATGAGCTCAACCACTTTCAGCTGAGTGCAGTGACAGAATAACAATGGCAGTCCCCATGGAGTGGAGCCCCAGATTCCCACGAACAAATCTTTATTTACTCTTGCCTTCCTAGGAAATGGTAAGAAGACAAGGGATTGACTTTTTGAAGTGAAATAAAGTAGTATTACACCTGTCTCTGCATCTTAGTGGAGATATAATACTAGGTACATTGTGTGGCTGATGGTGGAATCCCTTCTAATCTTGCCCATCTGTCTTATGGACGAGTCCCACAAAAACATCCACGAGTACCCATGGATGAAGGCCTTGAGACCTTGAGTTATGACATCAGATTCAAGACAACTCATCTCATGTAACCATGGCAGATGACAGCATTAAGAGAGAACGACTTGCTCCCTGGAATGGTATACCTTGAAAGCAGTTTGTACGCAAGATAATGAATCAGAACCCATTATGTGTTCAATGAATTCTCCCACATGGTCATTGCAGTCTTCAGTTGACTTCCCTATAGTTCAGCCATTTGCCATTTTATGTCAGAGTCGCATTCCTGAACATAGTTTAGATTTTCTTCCTCACCTAGAGACCTGATGGCATCCACTCAAATCACTGGATCTAAGAGGTAGTTGGAGTACAGCATTGAAGCTACAGTTCTCATGGCTCCACAGGCAGTATCCTCCTTTGTATACTGTATGCAGTTATATGCTTCAGCCCATGTAGTGGTTCAATCTGTGAATTCAGAAAAAGTTGTGGCTCCTAACTTCTTCAGTGGAAGAGACAGAGGCTTAGGAGGGCTGGATGATTTGCTTAAGTTTGTACAAATAATGTTTCCAAGGCAGGACCTGAACCCACGTTTTTGGACTCAAATCCAGTGCTGCCTCATCTACTCAGGCTTCTCCTTGTGATCAGAACTAAGCGTCACCAAAGCCATGAAGCTGACTGGATTATATCTGGGTCTTCTTCTGAATCCCGGTAGCCCTTAATCCTCTTTCCAAGGCCAGAGTTCTAAGGTGTACTTCCTGCTGAGTTACTTGGCTCTCCCATGTGATAGAACAGAAAAAATGATACAGGTTTTGGAACCTTTTGTGGTATAACAAAGGTCAGCTTCATGAATCTACAACCTGTGCAATAGCCTAAATCCTGTGCAGAGGTCCCTGTGCTTGGCTTCATGATATGCAGTAAATTAGGTAGTTGATCCTTCTTTTAAGCCTATGACTTCAGTTACATTTCTTTTTTTTAAGCTTTTTTTTTTTTTTTTTTTTTTTTTTTTGAGAGAGAAAGAGAGAGAATGGGCAGTGGGGAGGGGAAGAGTGAAAGAGAGAGAGAAGCAGACTCCCTGCTAGGCAGGAAGCCTGATGTGGGGCTCTATCTGAAGACCCGGATATCATGACCTGAGCCAAAAGCAGCTACTTAACTGACTGAGCCATCCAGGTGTTTCTTTGGTTACATTTCTTAACTTTTCTACACTTGATCTTAGCCAAAAGGCCGAGAAGCGATTTCTTAACTTTTCTAAATCTCAGTTTTCATATCTGTACATCATATCTGTAAACAACGTAGTTATGCATATCTTTTTTTAAAAAGATTTTATTTATTTATCTGACAGAGATCACAAGTAGGCAGAGAGGCAGGCAGAGAAAGAGGCAAGCAGACTCTCTGCTGAGCAGAAAGCCTGATGCAGAGCTCAATACTAGGACCCTGAGATAATGACCTGAGCTGAAGGCAGAGGCTTAACCCACTGAACCACCCAGGTGCCCCTGTAGATATCCATATTTTAAATCAGAACAGGAAATTGGCTAGCAGCTTATGTGCAGGCATGGTCCTCAATAATTCTTAACTTCTTCACATCTAATCCAGAAGGGAAACCTGCTCATTAACATCTTACTTTGTTAGCTTGAAAACGTTGCTTACATGCATGTGGAGTTTGGTTTTGTAGTGGATAAGATAATTATTTTGATTTTGCTATTGCGAGAGTAGATTAAAGAAGAAGTAAAAGGGCTCCTTTTTCACCCAAAGGCACTAGTTCAATCACTGTCTAGACCCGGTAAGTGGAATGATGAGGGAAACACTGTATAGAAGCAAAGGCTAAGGAATCAGTCAATCCTCATTATTGCCAGGTCAGTACAAGGAGCACTCATGCTTCTCAGAGCAGCACCGAGCCCTCTCATTTGAGTTGCTGGTCAAGGATATGGCGAGGGGTCAGCAAAAAATGTAAAGAATGCAAGAATTAAGGTTTAATGATATTTAAAAACTTTGTGTTTGGCACTGATCTAGCTTGTTCAAATATAATATTTCTTTTAATCTTTCTAAAAACCTCACAAAGTAGATAACATTAGTAGTATTTCATTATTGAGGAAACTAAGCTCACTGATTATTTACAGCTCTAGAGAATGTCCTTGAATGGAAAGTATTTGGAGTCCATATTCTTGAGGACATAGCTAGATGAGACAGTAAAGATTATCTCACCAGATATGGGTTTCATCTTGTGACATAAGTCTAGTTCTTTCATAAGGCTGTGTTAAGAAGTGTTCTATGACTCCATCTGTGTGGACTGGGTGGGATAGAGTGTCTTGATAAATTAGCAATGTCTCCCTAGGGCTCTAGAAAAGTGATGGTGGCTTGTAGGGCAGATGTCACCGTCTTTGACCTAATCTCCCCACTTTACAGAAGACCCCATGACCGATAATATAGTTACAGTTTATAGGCTAAACTACTGCCTAAGTCTGCTTTTAATCCTGAAGTCACTGATGTTTATAATAAGCTTGCTTTACAAAACAAACCACTAGGGGCACCTGGGTGGCTCAGTGGGTTAAAGCCTCTGTCTTGGGCTCAGGTCATGATCCCAGGGTCCTGGGGTCGAGCCCCGCGTTGGGCTCTCTGCTCAGCAGGGAGCCTGCTTCTCCCTTTCTCTCTGCCTGCCTCTCTGCCTACTTGGGATCTCTCTCTTTGTGTCAAATAAGTAAATAAAATCTTTAAAAAAACAAACAAACAAACACTAAAATCAAAAACAAAAACAAAAACAGAACTCCAAAAGAAATAAATTTATTGACATTACCAGCATCAATAGAAAAGGAATTAGCGCTTAGGATTCTTTTTAAAATCCATAAAATCATAACATAAAGAGCATTTCAAACATTAGTGTTTCAGTAGCTGCTAGAAAGTTTTTATTTTTTTTTAAAGATTTATTTGTTTATTTTAGACAGAGACAGCATGCAAGCAAGCATGAGTGGGGGATGGGGGGAGGGCAGAGGGAGAGAGAGAATTCAAGCCGACTCCCTGTTGAGCACAGAGCCTGCCATGGGGCCCAGGACCCTGGGGTCAAGACATGAGCTGAAATCAGGAGTCAACTGCTTAACCAATTGTGCCACCCAGGCACCCCCTGCTGGAAGGCTTTTAAAACACAAGTTGCTGGATCTTAAAGAATTTCTGAGTCAGTAATTACAGCTAGAGTAGGGCCTCAGAATCTGCATTTCTAGCAAGTTCCCAGATGAGGTTCATGGTCCGGTCTGTGACTATGTTTTGAAGGCTCCCTATTCGTAACTTTTCCTTGACAAATGATCTGATTCCTTTTGAAATGAATTATGCAAACATGCAGTTTTTATAAATTTGGGAGATACAATCTGCCATTCCCATGGAATTTGTTAATAAGTTATGAAAGTTATCTCGAGGGGAGATGCAAATATGGCAGAGGAGTAGGGGACCCTATATCAACTGGTCCCCTGAATTGAACTGGATATCTAACAGCATTCTGAACATGCACAAAATCAACCTGTGATGTAAGAATATATATCTGGATCTCTAAAACAGAATATCTCAGGTAGTTGGTCTCAAGGTATAAAATGGGGAGACATGATTCTGTGGACAGATATTGGAAGATAAACAGAAGAGAGAGGGAGCCTCCAGGATCCTGTGCCACTGGAATGCAAAACCTGCTGTGCTGGGGACCAGGTACAGACCTTCAGACCAGTAGCAGGATGGAAAGGACTTTAGGGAAGCCCCCCATACTAAAACCTGGAGCTCCAGCTCTTTGAAGAATACTGGTGGAATTTTGATCGGAATGGCATTAAAAGTATAGATTGCTCTAGGCAGTATAGACATTTTAACAATGTTTATTCTTCTGATCCAAGAGCATGGAATGGTCTTCCATCTTTTTGAGTCTTCTTTGATTTCCTTCATGAGTGTTCTGTAGTTCCTCGAATACAGATGCTTGACCTCTTTGGTTAGGTTTATTCCCAGGTATCTTATAGTTCTTGGTGCTATAGTAAGTGGAATTGATGCTCTAATTTCCCCTTCTGTATTTTCATTGTTAGTGTATAAGAAAGCCACTGATTTCTGCACATTGACTTTGTATCCTGCCACATTGCTGAATTGCTGTATGAGTTCTAGAAGTTTGGGGGTGGAGTCTTTTGGGTTTTCGATATAAAGAATCATGTCATCTGCGAAGTGAGAGAGTTTGACTTCTTCATTGCCAATTTGCATACCTTTTATTTCTCTTTGTTGTCTGATTGCTGTTGCTAGGACTTCTAATACTATGTTGAACAAGAGTGGTGAAAGTGGACATCCTTGTCTTGTTCCTGATCTCAACGGGAAGGTGCAAATAATCCAGAAATTTGTATGGAATCAGAAGAGCCCCAAATCGCTAAGGAAATGTTGAAAAACAAAAATAAAACTGGGGGCATCACTCTATGTGATTTCAAGCTTTATTACAAAGCTGTGGTTACCAAGACAGCATGGTACTGGCATAAAAACAGACACATAGACCAGTGGAACAGAGTATAAAGCCCAGATATGGACCCTCAACTCTATTGTCAATTAATCTTCGACAAAACTGGAAAAAATATACAGTGGAGAAAAGACAGTCTCTTCAATAAATGGTGCTGGGAAAACTGTAGAAGAATGAAACTTGACCATTCTCTTACACTGTACACAAAGATAAACTCAAAATGGATAAAAGACCTCAATGTGAGACAGGAATCCATCAGAATCCTAGAGAAGAACATAGGCAGTAATCTCTTCGATATCAGCCACAGCAACTTCTTTCAAGATAAGTCTCCAAAGACAAAGGAAACAAAAGCGAAAATAAACTTTTGGGACTTCATCAAAATCAAAAGCTTCTGCACAGCAAAGGAAACAGTCAAGAAAACAAAGAGGCAACCCACGGAATGGGAGAAGATATTTGCAAATGACAGTACAGAGAGAAGGTTGATATCCAGGATCTATAATGAACTCCTCAAACTCAACACACACAAAACAGACAAGCATATCAAAAAATGGGCAGAAGATATGAACAGAGACTTCTCCAATGAAGACATACAAATGGCTATCAGACACATGAAAAAATGGTCATCATCACTAGCCATCAGGGATATTCAAATTAAAACCACGTTGAGATATCACCTTACACCAGTTAGAATGGCCAAAATTAACAAGACAGGAAACAACATGTGTTGGAGGGGATGTGGAGAAAGGGGAACACTCTTACACTGTTGGTGGGAATGCAAGTTGGTGCAGCCTCTTTGGAGAACAGTGTGGAGATTCCTCAAGAAATTAAAAATAGAACTTCCCTATGACCATGCCATTGAACTACTGGGTATTTACCCCAAAGATACAGATGTAGTGAAAAGAAGGGCCATCTGTACCCCAATGTTTATAGCAGCAATGGCCACGGTCGCCAAACTATGGAAAGAACCAAGATGCCCTTCAGCGGACGAATGAATAAGGAAGATGTGGTCCATATACACTATGGAGTATTATGCCTTCATCAGAAAGGATGAATACCCAACTTTTGGGTATTGTTGGTAGCAACATGGACGGGACTGGAAGAGATTATGCTGAGTGAAATCAGTCAAGCTGAGACAGTCAATTATCATATGGTTTCACTTATTTGTGGAGCATAACAAATAGCATGGAGGACATGGGGAGTTAGAGAGGATAAGGGAGTTGGGGGAAATTGGAAGGGGGGGTGAACCATGAGAGACTATGGACTCTGAAAAACAATCTGAGGGGTTTGAAGTGGCGGGGGTGGGTGGGAGGTTGGGGTACTAGGTGGTGGGTATTATAGAGGGCACGGATTGCATGGAGCACTGTTTGGTGAAAAAATAATGAATACTGTTATGCTGAAAATAAATAAATTTAATTAAAAAAAAAAACCTGGAGCTGCAGGGGCATGCTTATAAACTGGGGGTGGCTGGTGGTTTTAGAAGAACATAGGACAGAGGTATGCCTGGACCTGGAAGCAAGGGCTGGGAGTGCTGTTGTGGGATGCATAACCCAGGACGTTGTGGTTTTTAGCAGCACAGACAGAAACAGACAGTGTGGACTGGAGAGCTCACTGTAGAACAGACTATGATCTCTCTGTTCTGAGACAGAGGTTTGGATACAGTCATTCATTTCTGCTCTAACTCTCAGAAGAGAGGCAGAAAGCCACCAGGGAAAGCTGCCAGAGAAAAAAGACCCCTAAAACCGGTTTTCACTGAGCCCACCCTCCACCCCCAAAAAGGGAAAGGACAACTCTGCCAAGCAGGTAGACTGAGTAAGAACGAGACAGGCTGGAAGAACAAGAGGTCTTTAAGGTCCATATAAAACATGTGCATCTTGCTTGGGATGTGGTCAATAATTTGAGCTCTGTACATTCCCTCAACCACCCCTCAACGAAATGACTAAGAGAAAATTCCCCCAACATAGGAAAGACTCAGACCTCTACCACAGAGGTGACCTCTACCACAGAACTAATGGATAGGGATATAAGCAAGATGTTGGAAATAGACTTCAGGGTAACAGTTACGAAAACAATAGCTACGATGGAGAAAATCATTAATGGCGACATAGATTCTCTAAGGGCAGAAATGAATGCTGATCTGGCAGAACTTAAAAATTCTATCAATGAGATCTAATCTAATCTAGATATCTAACAGTTAAAGTAAATGAGGCAGAAGAATGAATAAGTAATTTAGAAGACAAACTGATAGAAAAGAAGGAACAAGAGGAGGCCTGAAACAAACAACTTAAAATCCATGAAAACAGAATAAGAGAAATAAATGACACTATGAGATGTTCTAATGTCAGAATTATTGGGATCCCTGAGAGGGTGGAGAGAGAGAGAGAGGACTAGAAGATATATTTGAGAAAATTGTAGCTGAGAGCTTCCCTAATTTGGGAAATGAAACAAGCATTTGTGTCCTAGAAGTAGAGAGGATGCCTCCCAAGGTCAAGAACAGACAAATGCCCTGGCTTATAATGGTAAAACTCACAAATCTTAGTTAGAATCAAGGAAACCATCTTAAGGGCAGTTAGGGGGAAGATATTCCTTACGTATGGAGAGAAGGCATCAAGAATAATGTCAGACCTGTCCATAGAGATCTGGCAAGCCAGAAAGGGCTGGCAAGACATATTTAGGGTACTAAATGAGAAGAACATGCGACCAAGAATTCTTTATCTAGCAAGGCTGTCATTCATAATGGATGGAGAGATAAAGAGTTTCCAGGACTTCCAGTGACTGAAAGAATATGTGACTAGTAAGCCAGCAAGAAATATTAAGGGGAGTTCTATAAAAGGAGAAAGACCCCAAGAGTGATATAGAACAGAGATTAATGGAGAAAATCTATAGAAACAAGGACTTCACAGGCAACATGACGAAAATAAAATCATCTTTCAATAATCACTTTCAATGGGAATGGCCTGAATACGCCTATAAAATAGCACAGAGTTGCAGATTGGTTAAAAAGATAGGACCCATCCATATGCTATCTACAAGAGACTCATTTTGAACCTAAAGATACAACCAGACTGAAAGTGAAGGGATGGAGCCATGCCAATTGACCTCAAAAGAAAGCTGGGATAGCAATGTTCATATCAGACAAATTAGATTTTAAGCTAAAGACTGTAGTTAGAGATATAGAAGGACACTATATCATTCTTAAAGGGTCTATCCAACAAGATTAACAATTGTAAATATCTATGCCCCCAACATGGGAGCATCCAACTACATAAGCCAACTGTTAACCAAAATAGAGACATACTGATAATAGTGTTAATAGTAGGAGACCTCAACACTCCATTCTCAGCAATAGATCATTTAAGCAAAAAATCAACAAAGAAACAAGAGCTTTGAATGACACACAGGACCAGATGGACTCATAGATATATACAGAACGTTCCACCCTAAAACAACAGAATACTCATTCTTCTCGAGTGTACATGAAACTTTCTCCAGAATAGACCACATACTGTGTCACAAATCAGTTCTAAACCAATACCAAAATCTCGAGATTATTCCCTACATATTCCTAGACCACAGTCCTTTGAAACTGGATCTTATTCACAAGAAAAAGTTTGGAAGAAATTCAAACACTTGGAAGCTAAAGACCATCCTGCTTAAGAATGTTTGGGTCAGCCAGGAAATCAAAGAAGTACTTTAACAATTCATGAAACCAGTGAGAATGAAAACACATTGGTCCAAAACCTATGGGATACAGCAAAGGTGGTCTTAAGGGGGAAATACATAGCCATCCAAGCCTTTCTCAAAAACGTAGAAAAACCCAAAATACACAAACTATCTTTACACCTTAAGGAACTGGAGAATCAATAAAAATTTAAGCCTAACCCATGCACACGAAGGGAAATAATTAAGATTAGAGCAAAGATCAATGAATTAGAAACCAGAAATGCAGTAGAACACATCAATGAAACCAGAAGCTGGTTCTTTGACAGAATTAATAAGATCAGTGAACCACTGGCTAAACTTATCCAAAAGAAAAGAGAAAGGACCCAAATTAATAAAATTATGAATGAAAGGGGTGTGATCACGACTAACACCAAGGAAATAGACATGATTATCAGAAATTATGATCAACAGCTCTATGCCAATAAATTAAGCAACCTGGAAGAAATAGATGCATTCCCAAAAACTTATAAACTACCAAGACTGAAACAGGAAGAGATAGACAACCTGCATAGACCAATAGCCAGTAACAAGATTGAAGCAGAATGCAAAAAACAAGTCCAAAAATAAACCCCAAAAAACAAGTGTCCAGGGACTGATGGATTCCTTGGGAAATTCTACCAAACATTCAAAGAAGAAATAATATCTATTCTCCTGAAGTTGTTTCAAAAATAGAAATAGAAGGAAAACTTCCAGACTCACGCTATGAAGCCAGCATTACCTTGATCCCCAAACCTGGCAAAGACCCCATCAAAAAGGAGAATTTCAGACCAATATCCCTGAAGAATTCTCAACAAGATCCTAGCTAATAGGATCCAACAGTACATTAAAGGGATTATTTACCATGACCAGGTGGGATTTATCCCTAGGGTGCAAGGGTGGTTCAGTATTCATAAATCAATTGTGTGATAGAATCCATAAATAAGAGAAGACACAAGAACCACATAGTCCTCTCAATTAATGCAGGAAAAACATTTGACAAAATACAGCATCCTTTCCTGATTAAAACTCTTCAGAGTATAGGGATAGAGGAAACATTCTTCAATTTCATAAAATCCATCTATGAAAAACCCACTGTGTATCATTCTCAGTGGTGAAAAGCTGAGAGACTTTCCCTTAAGATCAGGAACACAATAAGGATGCCCACTCTCACCACTATTATTCAACATAGTACTAGGAGTCCTAGCAACAGCAATCAGACAACAAAAAGAAATAAAAGGTATTCATATTAGCAAAGAAGAAGTCAAACTCTATCTCCACCCCCAAATTACTAAAACTCATATAGCAATTCAATAATAGGACAAGATACAAAATCAAGGCACAGAAATCAGTTGCTTTCTTTTCTTTCTTTTTTTTTTGTAAGATTTTTTATTTCTTTATGTAACACAGAGAGAGAAAGAGATCAGAAGTAGGCAGAGAGGCAGGCAGAGAGGCAGGCAGAGAGAGAGGGGGAAGCAGGCTCCCTGCTGTGCAGAGAGCCCGATGTGGGGCTTAATCCTAAAACCCTGAGATCATGACCTGAGCTGAATGCAGAGGCTTAACCCACTGAGCCACCCAGGCACCCCAATCAGTTGCTTTTGTATACATTAACAATGTAACCATAGAAAGAGAAATTTGAGAATTTATTCCATTTACAATAGTACCAAGATACCTTGGAATAAACCTAACCAAAGAAGTAAAGGATCTATACCCTAGGAACTATAGAACACTCACAAAAGAAATAGAAGAAGACGCAAAAAGATGGAAATACATTCCATGCTAATGGATAGGAAGAATAAACATTGTTAAAATGTCTATGCTGCCCAGGGCAATCTATGCTTTCAACGTCATCTTGATGAAAATACCAATGACATTTTTCAAAGTGCTGGAACAAACAATCCTAAATTTTGCATGGAACCAGAAAAGACCCAGAATTGCCAAGGAAATGATGAAAAAGAAAACCAAAGCTGGGGGCATCATATTGCCTGATCTCTAGCTATATTACAAAGCTGTGATCATTAAGAGCATGGTACTGGCACAAAAACAGACACATAGGCCAATGGAACAGAATAGAAAGCCCAGATATGGACCCTCAACTCTATAGTCAACTAATCTTTGACAAAGCAGGAAAAAAAATATACAGTGGAAAAAAGACAATCTCTTCAATAAATGATGCTGGGAAAATTGGACAGCTATATACAGAAGAATGAAACTTGACCATTCTCTTACAACATATGCAAAGATAAACTCTAAATGTGTGAAAGACCTCAATGTGAGACAGGAATCCATCAAAATCCTAGAGGAGAACATAAACAGTAACCTCTGTGACATTGGTCACAGCAATTTCTTTCAGGACAGGTCTCTGAAGGCAAAGGAAACAAAAGAAAAAATGATCTTTTGGGATTTCATCAATATAAAAAGCTTTTGCACAGCAAAGGAAACAGTCAGCAAAACAAAGAGACAACCCATGGAATGGGAGAAGATATTTGCAAATGACATTACAGGCAAAAAGGCTGATATCCAAGATTTATAAAGATCTCAAACTTAACACCCAAAAACAAATAAGTAAAAAATGGGCAGAAGACATGAACAGACACTTCTCCAAAGAAGACATACAAATGGTAACAGACACATTGAAAAAATGTTCATCATCATTAGCCATCAGGGAAATTCAAATCAAAACCACATTGAGATACCACCTTACACCAGTTAGAATGGCAAAAATTGACAAGAAACAATAAATATTAGAGAGGTTGTGGGGAAAGGGGAACCCTCTTATACTGTTCATGGGAATGTAAGTCGCTGCAGCCACTTTGGAAAGCAGTGTGGAGGTTCCTCAAAAAATTAAAAACAGAGCTGCCCTATGACCCTGCAATTACACTACTGGGTACTGACCTCAAAGATACAGATGTAGTGAAAAGAAGGGCTATACGCACCCCAATGTTCATAGCAGCAATATCCACAATAGCTAAACTGTGAAAAGAGCTGAGATGACCTTTAACAGATGAATGGATAAAGAAGATATGTATGGTCCATATACACAATGGAATATTAATCAACCATCAAGAAAGATGAATATTCGGGGCACCTGGGTGGCTCAGTGGGTTGAGCCCCTGCCTTCGGCTCGGGTCATGATCCCAGGGTCCTGGGATCGAGCCCCGCGTCAGGCTCTCTGCTTGGCAGGGAGCCTGCTTCCCCCTCTCTCTGCCTGCTTCTTTGCCTGCTTGTGATCTCTCTCTCCCTCTGTCAAATAAATAAATAAAATATTAAAAAAAAAGAAAGATGAATATTCAACTTCTGCATCAACATGGACAGAACTGGATGAGATTATGTCAAGTGAAATAAGTCAAGCAGAGAAAGTCAAATATCCTATGGTTTCACTTATTTGTGAAACATAAGGAATAGCATGAAGGACATTAGGAGAAGGAAGAGAAAAACAAAGGGGGTGGGAATCAGATGGGGAGATGAACCATGAGAGACTATGGACTCTGAGAAAGAAACTGAGGGTTTTAGAGGGGAGGGGAAAGAGGGAATGGGTTAACCTGGTGATGGGTATTATGAAGGGTAGATATTGCATGGAGCACAGCATGTCATATGTAAACAATGAATCATGGAGCACTACATCAAAAACTAATGATGTACTGTATGGTGACTAACGTAGTGTAATGATAATACAACATGAAAGTTATCTTGAAAAATTTTAATTTATTCTTTCCTTCAGCAGAACATACACTAAAATTGGAACAATACAGAGAAGACTAGCATGGCTCCCGTGCAAGGTTGACATGCAAATTCATGAGGCATCCCATATTTTTTGGAACACTTGTGCTCTGTTGGTGGGAATCAAAAATTGTGCAAACACTATGGAAAATAGCTATGGAGATTCCTCAAAAATTAAACATAAGTACCATATGATCCTGTAATCCCCCTCCGGGTATATATACAAAATGACTCAAATTAGGATCTCGAGAAGATGTTTGTATATCCAAGTTCATTGCATCTTACTCACAATAGCCAAGAGGTAGAAGTAATCCAAATATCCATGGATAAATTAACGGATAAAGAAAATGTGATATACACATGCCGTGGAATATTATTCAGTTAAAAAATGGAAATCCTGCTTCATGCCATACCTTGGGTGACTCTTAAGAATACTATGCGGAGATAAGCTGTCACAAAGAGACACATACTGTCTGACCCCATCTATATGAGGTATCTAAAGTAGCCAAACTCATAGAAACAGAAGATAAGAAGGTTTCCAGGGCATAGACAGGGGAGGAAATAAGGAGTCAGCGTTCATTAGGTAGAGTTCCAGGTTTGCAAGATGAAAAAGTTCTGGAAATCTGTTGCAAAGCAACATAAATGTACTAACACTATTGAACAGTCCATTTACAAATGGTTAAGGTGGTAAATTTTATATGTGTGTTTTACCACAATTCAAGAAAAATGGTTAATTTAACAATAGATAACCGTTTCCCTGGAGGGCACAGTAATTCTTTGTTGGAGAGGTGTCTAGAAGGAAGATAGAGGCTCTTTGTGGCTACTCAGATATGGGTTAGGTACTTCTGGGTCCAGCTTGTTGTCAAGCTTCACCCTATGTATGGACCTACAGATTCCCAACCTCGTCTAGGTGATTCTTTAAACTATTGCTATCTCAGTCCAACCCAGAGATTCTCATTTGGCCTGTGATATGACCTGGATTACAAGATTTTTGAAAGCTCCCTTGATGGCTTGAATTGTAGCCTGGCCTGTAAAGCGCTGTTTGGATTAATGATTTGTAAATTATATTATATTATATTATATTTGTAAATTATATATATATATATAGTTAAAAGAATCTCTCTGGAACTTTGAAAAATGGTATATTCTCAGTTCTCCTCCATTCTCTTCCTCATTGCACTAGGTAATTCTGATTATTTCCCCTCCTCAACCAATTTGAGAAATGTTATATTAGATGATTTCTAATGCCTTTTGGAGATAAAATATGTCCACAATTGCTGTTTTCTATTATAGGATTCTTCCGACCAATGGATTGGGCTAGATCCTATATTTGAACCCCAGAGAACTGAGCTCCTCATCAACTGGGTTTGCCCATGACCAAGGTTCCTGTTGAGGTTAGTGGGACAGTCTAAGTTCCGGCTGTGTGTGTACGCAGAACCCACTTATCTTTTTAAATCCTCCGCCAGTCAAACCACACAGATGACACAGCATTTGGGCTTAAAATCAACTTGTTGAGCTGTAACAAAATCTTATTCTTTTGCTTAGACGTTGTTTGTCAGGCTATGGATAATTTTAGGATGATCTGAAGAACAAAAGGATAAAATTTCATAGAGTTAACATTCGAGTAAAGAGATTAGACACTGCCAAAGGGATTTTCTTGACTCCCTAAAAACCAGCAGTATAGCAGAGGGTATAGGGAGTCTTAAGGAATTATTATCAGGGTGTGCTCATTATCAAAAAATCCCAATGTGAGAGAACCCCTCACACATTCAGCCACTGTAAGCCAGTTTGGATACCCACGAGATCAGAAATCTGGCAGCACAGGAGACAGGGGACTCGCCAACTTAATGCTGTTTAATATTAATTAAACTTAATATAGCTCAGTTATCTGTTTTTCAGATATTCCCAGGAAGAATACCAGAAAAGAAGAAACAAATCTATATTCATATTTTATATATATTGAAATTACATAATCATAAATGTTCTCATAATTATATATTCACATTATGTAAAACATTATCATATATTCTAAGTTTCTGGATATTTCTAGACTAACTGAATAGGAGAAATAGGAAATCAATAATTTCCATGAAATCAATTACCTGGAAAAATTCATATGAGAAGGTACAGGTGTCATTGTACAAATACACATTCTTAGTATGTGTATTTAGCCTGAAGAAGGCTAAAATACTGCTATTTGTATTGCACATTAAGCATTCAGGGGTGGGAACAATTAAAGCCCCCTAAAATTTTGTAAAAAGACATCATGAAGATATGACTACCCAGCTATGTTTTAAAACATGTCTAAGTTGAACCAATTACTGCTGGGCAGTGCAATTACCATGGTGGCATTATCTTGGGAAGGTATCCAGTCACACATAATCTTGGCGAAGTTCATTGCATTCAAACTTTGATGGCTCCCTCTTTAGGAAGATGATTACATACATAAAATGGAACTATTGTAATCTTTTCCTCATCTGATACAAGCCTGTAATACTTACCACAGGGCAAGAAACACCTAGTTTCTGTCCAGCAACCCGATTAAATTACAGCTGGTTTTCTGAACATGTAGCGATGCTAAGCTTTACTGAATTTTATATGAAATTAAATTAGCATTCCCAGCATGCGCTAATGTAGCAGACATTATAGTGTTGTACACACAGGGAAGAAGAGAAGAAACCAAAGGTAAAGAGGCAGAGAACCTGGGTCTAGAGTCCTAGTCATGTTCTGAGGCTTAATCCATAGAACTCAGCTTCAGTAGCTATAAAGGGTAAACCTGAACTTCATAAGCCAGGATTGTCAATAAATTCAGTAAGGAGTTTTTAAAAATGTACGGATTCTCAAGACCTAGCCTGTGATTTCTGTGCAGAATAAGGCTGAAGAATGTGCATGCGTAAAAACTTCCCAGGTAAGATGGTTGTTTCCACCCAAGGTGGAATAACGGGCTATGTTCACCGTCCTGCAGAAACAACTATAAAACTGGACAAACATATGAAACAATAATTTTAACACGTTGGACATCACACAACACAGGGCAATAATCGCTGAAAGACAGGAAGCAAATGAGGTGAGCTCTACCGTCACCCCAGATTACTGCCTTGAGAGAGATTCCAGGTTGTGTTACTGGTGGGAGGGACTGAGGCTGAGCCTGTTGGTATCCCTGTGTTGGGAAAATGGTCATGGGAGTCCAGGGAAGCCAAAGTAGTTAGAGTTTGCAAAGTGAAGTCCTGATTCACATTTTCTTTCAATTAACCTCCATAAACCACTTATTTCTTTCTGGGAGGAGGTTTGGAAGAAGAAAAGTAAACAAGTGAATGAATGAATGGGTGCATGAATTAAGGAATAAATGAATGAATTAAATATACAGAAGTATATAAATATATATGAATATCTAATATGAATACATATTTATATATAATTTACACATCTATATCATATATTAAGTATAAAATTTGTAAAGCATCCTAGCTACATATTTATTTACCATTATTTAATAAACATACATGAACTACTACGGCAGATTCTACGTAAATCCCACCTGAAAACTAGACTTACACTATGATTAGATCCCAGCATCTGTGAGAGAGAGTGTGTGTATGTGTGTGTGTGTGTGTGTGTCGATCTCATGTGTCTGTGTCTACCCTCACTCCATTAAATCTCATTCTCTAAGGACTTTGAGTTAAAAGAAAATCCATCCCTTTTTGGCCAAAGAGGATTTGGCGTTAGTTAATTAAATTCCTCTTAGGCGTCTTTCCTGATGTAGTAATACTAAATCCAGAGATAAGTTGTCTTGGCAACTGTTTTGGCGACTGTTAACAGCCTGCTTTTTAGGCTTGTGAATAAAGATGTTTGAGAATGTAAATCACCAGCTGAGGTTTAACAGATTTTATTCTCACTTTCCCAAAGAAGCTGGACACTAATTGATAATACAGTACACTTTTATTTATGTTTGAATAATAATATAGCAACATTCGTAGCTCAGCCCTTGGATGATTACATATATTATTCATGCTTTCAAAATGTAATAAAGATACATAATATCAGTTTTCCAATTAAAGTTTATGACCAAGCTTGGTGATGGTTATAGTTTTTGGCAGAGATTTTTAATTTTCTTCAAATGCTTTCTTGGGATTCACAAAACAGCTTCAAGCAAAAACATATTTTGCTTGGGGGAATGGGAAGGGCAGAAACTAACACACATGCTCATGAAGATGTCATATATATGCAAACACTTTCCAGGTACTGAATCTTGCAAAAATTGACAATAGCCCTATTTTTCAAAGTAGTTTATTTTAATTAAGGTAACTTTTAGCGTCTGCATGCAGTAGAGAAATTGGCTGCTGAGTTAATTTGTTAACTATCAATTTTTGTGGCTAGCTAATGTGCACTGATGTCCTTTCCTAGTACTAAAAAAAAGTGTGACAATAAAACCTTTTTTACTAGATAATAAAGTAATCCTCACTTGAGAGGATTCGCATTGAATGTTTTATAGAAATAAAGGGTATTAAACAATTATGCAATTGAAAAGAGCTTAAGATCTTTTGGTCCAACCTCTACTTTACAGAAGAGGATACTGAGATCCAGAGTAGCTGTAAATACCATGAGTCTCTTTTAACTACAATCAGGTCAAAAGGTCCCCTATATTGTCAATGCAATATAGAGGGTCCTGCCGTGGTGGCCTCCCCTGTACTTATTTCTTGCTTAAATAACCCTTTTATGGTATTTTTTTCCTTTTCATAGGGACAGCATGGTGTAATTTAAGTTTGGACTTCTGGGGCTCCTAGGTGGCTCAGTCAGTTAAGCATCTGCCTTCAGCTCAGGTCATGATTCCAGAGTCCTGGGATCCAGTCCTGTGTCCAGTTCTTGCCTGCTTCTCCCTCTGTCTGCTGCTGCCCCTGCTTGTACTCTCTCTCTCTCTGTCTGACAAATAATAAATAAAATCTTAAAAAAATAAAAGTTTGGACTTCTGAGTCATGTACGCCTGGGTTCAAATTCAGATTACTTAAAACATATTCCAGCCTCCATAATTTTTTTATTAAAAGATTTTATTTATTCATTTGACAGAGAAAAAAAGAGACCCCAAGTAGGCAGAGAAGCAGGCAGAAGGGGAGGGGAAAGCAGGCTCCTTGCCGAGCAGGTAGCCCAATGCAGGGCTCAATCCCAGGACCCTGGGATCATGACCTGAGCCGAAGGCAGAGGCTTAACCCACCGAGCCACCCAGGTGCCCCACCAGCCTCCATAATTTTGATTCCCATAAAATCCTATGGTTAGGGAGTAGCCATCCTATCTATAAATTACATGCAAGTGTTCTATAATCTTGAAATTATAAAGATGATAAAGGATCCCACCCTACCATGAGAACTTCGTATTGTACACAACACATGGTTAGAGTCCTTTAGCTCTACAGAAAAATGCATATTTCAAAATCAGTCTCCATTTAGTGCCCACAGGTGACCTGTTCTCATTTGGGACTGCTAAGGAAGAGACTGCCAGCTTGTCATGGGTGTATCTTTTTCTCTGTGACCCACCCTGTCCTTTTCCCATGGACATTAGTCTGCAACAAAATATCTGCTTCTTGTTTTTTTTTTTTTTTTAATCTTAATGTAACAAAGCTAAAAAGGGCTACAAGATACTATACTTTTTTCTCTAGTGGAATATGCTTGTTCAGTTCTTTTTTAAACCCATCCCTTCTCAATAATATGACATGGTTCTTCTGTAGGACTCTTTCACTAGGGCAGTACTGTCTGACAGAAATCTTGGCAGTGACAGGAATGTTCTGTGTCTGCCCTGACAAAAACGGTAGCCACTAGCCTCGTGGGGCTATTGAGCACTTGAGATAGGACTAATGTGTTGGCTGAACTGAACTTTTTATTTTACTTAATTTTGGTTCATTTAAATTTAAATGTCAACATGTGAGCAGAAGCTACCATATTGGAGAGTTCAGGTCTAGAATTTGGACGGATAGATATTAGGATCTCACCTCTCTACCTCTTCCTTTTCTTTCCTCTCTTTCTTCCTGCTTTCCCCAAGTCTCCTTCAAGGTTTTTCTTCTATACATGATAAAGTAACCCAGGCCAAATGGGGCTTCTTCCAAGGAGACATATTTTGCTTCTTACTGGAATCTTTTTGGGGATGATCGAACTGGGAAAAAAATGAGAATATCAGTCTCTGTAGAATCTTGAGAAGGAAATTCTTTGAGGTTAAGGAGGTCTGTGATCAACCCGGGACCCTCAGACCACACCTTATAGATAAGTATCCCCTCTTCCAGTTCAGAATGCAAGTCACAGCTGAGCATCTCCGATATTACTGGCACTGACATTTCTTGATATGCTGTCGTCATGTCTTATCCCCTTTAAATAACCTGATGTACATCTTCATGTCAACAGCTTTTAGTGCTCTAAGTCATTAAGTCTAGACTTCATTCTTAAAATAGGTAATGATTTCATTTTTAAAGGCTTTGCTCATCTATCTCTAGTCCCTCCATCCCCATGTGCTGTGTAAGGATAGAAGATACCCATGTCACAACTGGCTTTTCAAATTTTTTTGTGTTTATTCATTGCACAAACACTATGCTTCCTTCATTCTACTACTGCTGGAGAGAGATAAAAAGGACACAAGATGAACATGGGCATTTGTATTATAAGGTAGAAGACAGACAAAGTATTTCAAAGGTAGCTCTCAGAAGGTTTCCTAGTTTCAATAGAAATTCCCTTCTTCCCCCTCTAGTGTCTAGTGTCTGGCCTAGAGATTTTGTAATGTAATGACCGTGCTAATTCTTTAATAATGTCCCAATCTCCTCTTCACTGTCTAAAACATCCTTTTCATATATATATTTTTTTCTGATGACGTGTATAGTTGTTTCTTTCAACCTTAAAAAAAGTCCTTGGCATCTACTGTGGTGTAGACCCCACTTTGCACCCCACTGATCAGCAATGTGATCACCTAGACCAACATTCTAAGAAAATCATAGTGTCCATGAAGGAAGCTGTTATCCATTCATATAGTATTTGGTGTTTTCTGTCTGAGGACCTCTGTCTGGGATATTTCCTTTATACAACAATAAGAATTATTAGCATGTTGGCATTACCATTCTTACTTGCCAATGAGGAAAATGATGCCCAAGGAATAAAGAAAATTCTGCAGATTTTGTAGCTCCTTTTGGTGGGGTTGATACACAACCCAGGTCTCTGTGGACCCAGGGACAGCTATCTCCATTTTTCACACATTAATCTACTTTAAAAAGCAGTGTGTGTGCCTCGTTCTCTCTACCTGTGAAATGAGAATTATGGCGAGATTACTGTTCTACTTTTTTCCTCATGGAAGTAGAGATTTATAAATGGGTTTGACATAACAATACTTTTCTCCTAGAGAGGAAACCTGGTTTATTTTTGAGTACATGATCTTCTCTTGACCCCTGTCACTTGCTCTTCAACGGTGATAAAGAAATCACCTGCTCATATAACCTCTATAATGTGCCTGGTGTTAATATTTGAAGCATTCTTTTCACCATGGAGAACCAAGATCCCAAGCTGAAGAATCAAGAATTCCTTATTTCATTATCCAGAAATATTGGAATAGATACCAGTAGGCTTTACATGTAATTTGAGGAAGAGAAAAACCTAGAGCAGCCTGAGACCAGCCTATTTCAAGGAAGCTGCTATAGCTTTCCCTGCAGTGTGGCCACAAGGTGGCAGCCTCTTAGAACATCTGGGCTAGTGGACATCCTGAGCAACGGCCCCGCTGATTGGTCTTGCCTTCACAGCTCAGCCATATCCAGGTCAAAGATCTGCCAAGGTGATAGCTGCCAACAGATCCATCAGCCAACACTGATGGAAACAACTTCTCGACAGTGTTTTCTAAAAAGCAGTAGCCCTATCGCTCTTCCACTTTAGAGTGCCCTAGCTTTCAGAATGCTTTATTTCCTTCAAGAATCTAACATATAGAATGGCTTGGAAAGAAAATGTGGGGGTAGGACTTCCTTATATTTTCCTATCGTTTGAAGTGGTTGGTTTTCAACCTTGATGGTACATTAGAGTATCCTGGAAAACTTTTTTTTTAAATTTTTTATTTTTTTAAAAATTTCTTTTCAGTGTTCCAGAATTCATTGTTTATGCACCACACCCCATGCTCCATGCAATACATGCCCTCCATAATAGTCATCACCAGGCTCACCCAACTTCCCACCCCTCTCCCCTCCCAAACCCTCAGATTGTTTTTCAGAGTCTATAGTCTCCCACAGTCTCTCCTGGGGAACTTTTAAATCAATCTCTGGGGCAGGATCCCAGAGATTGATTTTTAAAAGTACCCCAGGCAATTCTAAAGTGCACTCAGAGTTGAAAACCATCTTTCCAGGTCCTCACAATTTATTCACTCATTCACTCACCATTTATTGCACACTTCCTCATGTCAGCTCAGAGCAAGGTGATGGTGATGATGTTAAACGAGATTCTACAATTGCCCCCAAAGACTGTGCAGGTTAGTAAATCAATTCAATGGATGTCAATTCAGCAACCATGTATCAAGCTCTTATGCATGACAGGGATGATGCTAGATTCAGAGGAAGCTGAGATGACAGCAAGTCCTGCTGTCTCGCTTTTATATTCCAGTGGGTGGTATGTATAAATAAGTAGATGAGGCGGAATTTATATTATTAATGTCTTACCTTTCTCTAACACTTCACGGTAGCACAAGGATTGTTTACCAACCTATATAACTTGAAGCTCACTCAATAGTTCTTGAGATGTGAGCAGCCAGCTATCACTCTCCGAGGTTCAGAGAGGAGGCCAAAATTTTTGCCGGGAAGAAGCAAGTCAGTCCACACCTCCATGTCTACAGACTCCATGATCAGTCCTTGCTGACGCATTCCATGCTATACTGTGGTGCTCAGGAAAGAGTGGTTGGGTTTGACTGCCTGAGTAAGGGCAATTGTTCAAGACTGTATTTACGTATTAGTCTGGAGAGCTTTATTTTCTGGAGAGGGAACAGAGGACCATTTCTGTCCACACGTTTCCTGAGATCTTTCCTCCATCCAGTCAAAGGCCTCTTCTGATGCTAACCTGAAATCATATCCTTTGTATATGATTTCTTACTTTCACTAAATTTCTCTTCCATCTGATGTTCTGGATACCTATTGTCTTGAAGAGAAAACAGAAAATATTTAGTTCCATCAGCAGATCTGGTTGTCATTAGCTTATGTCAATCATAGAAAGGTTTAATTAGGGGACTGAGAATTAGTCCAAATGTATATAAAGAAGAAGCCAGACAAGTCTCATTTTTAGAGATCTCCATTCTGTCAGCTAATAAAGTGCTAAGCCAAGTGCCATCTGGATTGGGTCTGACACATAAGATAGTCGATGATGAACGTGTTTTAAGAATTAACCTTATGGCTGATTTGGAAAGTTGTCTCTTAAGGGAGAGAAGTGTGGGTGAATATCCTCCTTATGTGTGGAATCAAAGTGATATTAACACCCTTTAGGGTAAATCAATATATGTAGATATTCCTGGGCCACTAATAATAGCAGAGGATCCACCAAGTGATTGATTCCCAGAGATCTCTGGCATTTCTACTGCATAGAAGACTTCACTGGGGACTATGGAATTACCTATCTTTCTCTTAAGGGATTAGAAATCTGAAATGATTAGGATTGTCCAGATTTAGGTGTGATAGCTTAAAAGAAAAGCTAAAAAATTGGAGTGCATCCAGGAGGAGACATTCATATGATGAGGAACCTGAGCATCCTCCCAAAGAACAACAAACGAGGGGCTATAAAATTTTAGGCTGAGGAAGCAAGAATGCAGAAATGATAATGGAAACATGACAAATGTTCAAATATGCCCGTCACTTCAAACCCCTCAGATTGTTTTTCAGAGTCCATAGTCTCTCATGGTTCACCTCCCCTTCCAATTTCCCTCAACTCCCTTCTCCTCTCTAACTCTCCTTGTCCTCCATGCTATTTGTTATGCTCCACAAATAAGTGAAACCATATGATAATTGACTCTCTCTGCTTGACTGATTTCACTCAGCATAATCTCTTCCAGTCCCGTCCATGTTGCTACAAAAGTTGGGTATTCGTCCTTTCTGAGGGAGGCATAATACTCCATAGTGTATATGGACCACATCTTCCTTATCCATTCGTCCATTGAAGGGCATCTTGGTTCTTTCCACAGTTTGGTGACCATGGCCATTGCTGCTATAAACATTGGGGTACAGATGGCCCTTCTTTTCACTATATCTGGATCTTTGGGGGTAAATACCCAGGAGTGCAATGGCAGGGTCATAGGGAAGCTCTATTTTTAATTTCTTGAGGAGTCTCCACACTATTCTCCAAAGAGGCTGCACCATCTTGCATTCCCACCAACAGTGTAAGAGGGTTCCCCTTTCTCCACATCCCCTCCAACACATGTTGTTTCCTGTCTTGCTAATTTTGGCCATTCTAACTGGTGTAACGTGGTATCTCAATGTGGTTTTAATTTGAATCTCCCTGATGTCTAATGATGATGAGCATTTTTTCATGTGTCTGATAGCCATTTTATCACACCTTTATGCCTCTACTTTTCTATGTCTGAGAAATAACCTTAGCACCTTTACCTACCTCACCTGCCTGTCTGCTGTTCCTCCTTCAGAGCCATCTCTGTCATCACTTTCCATAGAAAGTTGTCCCTGTCCCCCAGGGATGTGTTCATTGCCCCTTCTCTACTCCCGTTGGACCTCCTGCATCTCACTTCCCTCCCCTTACGCTCCTAGCACACATTACTAATTAGTGATGGCACACTTTCTTGGCTTAGCCTAGATTCCACTTTAGAATCCTTTTTAAGGCATTCAAGGAAGCCACCACTAATGAACTAGAGCCAATGATCCAGATGAAACCTGCCTACCAGTCCCAATTTAGGGCATGCCTCACTCATGACACTTCCTATGTTGTATTGAAATAGTTCATGAAATTGCTTTTTATACAAGGCTGCAGTCACCATCAGGGGGATTGTTGTCATTTTCAGATTTTTAAAAAATCCCCGGGGCACCTGGGTGGCTCAGTTTGTTAAGCGACTGCCTTCGGCTCAGGTCATGATCCTGGAGTCCCGGGATCGTGTCCCGCATCGGGCTTCCAGCTCCACAGGGAGTCTGCTTCTCCCCCTGACCTTCTCTCCCTCTCATTCTCTTTCTCTTTCAAATAAATAAATAAAATCTTAAAAAAAAAATCCCCAATATCATGCGTGTTGCTCAATATCGGTCTTCCCAAAGAGCTCCTTGTTATGGAAGGGAATGGGGCCTGGCTGGGAGAAGGCTGGAAAGGCAGAGGGGAGCTCTCGAACTCCTTCACTCTCCAGTCTCAGTGCGCCTGCCTGATGATGACCTGGGGCATTATTGTCTGAATGGAGGATGGGGAGGACATCATGACTTCTGCCTACCTGGAAGCTGGGCCAGGAACACATGACTTAGGGTCCGTCTAGGAGCCTCTAAACCCCTTTCTTTTAAGGGTCTGAGGGATCTTCTAGCATGAAGGCAACTCTTGCCTTTGAAATCCTTTTTATTTGTTTTATTTTCTTAGAGAGAGAGCATGCAGGGGAGGAGTAGAAGGAGAGGGAGAGAGAGAATCTTAAGCAGGCTCCACACCCAGCATGGGGTCAGATGTGGGGCTTGATCCCAGGACCCTGAGAGCATCACCTGAGCCAAAACCAAGAATCAGGCACTTAACCAACAGAACCACCCAAGTACCCCTCCTTGTTTCTTATTAAATAGTGCTTTGGGGTGCCTGGGTGGCTCAGTTGGTTAAGTGCCTGACTCTTGGTTTTGGCTCAGGTGATGATCTCAGGGTCCTGGGATAGAGCCCCGAGTCCAGCTCCCCACTGAGTGGGAGCCTGTTTGAAGATTCTCTCTCTCTCTCTCTCTCTTTCTCTCTGCCCCTCCCCCTGCTTGTGCTTTCTCTCTCTCTCTCTCTCAAATAAATAAATAAATCTTTGAAAAAAAAAAAAAAGAGCCCTTCAATATTCAGGCCCATGCCTGCTTCCTTTCACTGCCTCCAAACAGAGCCCTACTTTTTCTTTTTTCTTTTTAGATTTTATTTAAATTTCAGTTAGTTACAATACAGTGTAATATTAGTTTCAGGAGTACAATATAGTAATTCAGCCCTTACATGCAACATCGGGTGCTCATCGCGAGTGCCCTCCTTAATCTCCATTCCCTATTTCCCCCATCCCCCACCCACCTTCCCTCCGGAAAGTACCAGTTTGTTCTCTAGTTAAGAGTCTGTTTCTTGATTTGCTTCTCTCTCTTTTTCCCCTATGATAGTTTATTTCTTAAATTCCACATATGAGTGAAATCATATGGTACGTGCCTTATTCAGACTGACTTATTTCCTTTAGAGTAATAGTCTCTAGGTCCATCGATGTCCTTGTAAATGAGCCCCATCTTTCCATTTCAAAGTGCTCACTCCTACCTGAGAGCCCTTCAGACCTCATTCAAAGCAGCCCTCTCTCCCCCGTGTGCCACCAGGGGGCGTCCGTCCAGCGCTGGTCCACCTTGTGCTTGTCTTGCCGGTAAGCCTCCTGTCCTCTCTCCATCACCACCTGACGGGGAACACTTCTCTCCTTCTGCTCTGGGCAAGGAGCTTGGCTTCCAGAAACTCGTCCCCAGTGGCTTTTGCTTCTGAGCCTCCAGCCCTTTAGGAGCGTCAGTGAAGAACAGAGCCCAGGGGCCGATTGCACAGACATCGGAGGCAGGTAGAAATGACTCTACCATTTACTACCCACATGATCTTAACATGGTACTAAAAGGCACTGAGACTTGGCTTCCTCCTCTGTAAAAAAAATGATTGTGAATTATTATGCCTGCCTCATATGATTTTGGGGAAGATTAAGTAAAACTTGCTGTACCCTTGGCAGACCCTGCCCTCTAATAAGAGTTTGCAAAATTTTGGACTGAATAACTGAATGCCATAAGGGATCCCCAAACAAATCTAAACAAAAAGATGGTAGTGAGGTGACAGCCACAAGGCTACAGATCAGCTGGGGCTTTGAGTGCTGGTAGGGGGCATGTGGTGGGAAATAAGACTGGGCAGATGAGTTGGAACCAAGCTCAGGGAGGCCTTAAAAGAAAAGCTGAGTGGTTAGGACATCATTATATGTTTGCTCTCTGGGCAGGAGAAAGAGGACACTGAGGAAGTCACTGATCAATGCCTGCCCACAAACCCCCTCTACAGAAAAGGTGAGCTGTTCTGAGGATTTACAGGTGAGCTGAGCAATTCTACATTGGAAGAGGACTGTGATTTAGACCACGCTGCTTTGGTCTTAGCTGACAGGGAATCCTTTGAGGAACCCCACTGGTCCTATTTTGGGCATAGAAATTCCTAACTTCATCTCTTTTTTGGGTAGTAAATCTTTGAAAGCCCTCAAGGCAGGTTTGATAGCAGCTTCTTTATGCAGAGGCTGATTTTGGAGCACAGACCAGCACCATGGCCCCTGCACCTGGCACCTCCCCACTGGGAAAAGATGCTTGTACATGTTGGACTTCCATTATAGCGCATCCACAAATTCAACTTAAGGAAACAAAGATCAAAACCTTGGATGTGGGGTAGACATGTGGGAAGGTCCATGGAGAGGAGAGGTCTTACCCCAACTCTGCCCAGCTCCAGAGGAGGGGCAGTGACCAAGGGTGGACATTTCAAGGTGACTTGTGTAACCACTTGGTGGAAAATCTTTGGGGCTATCAGACAGTGGAAACTCCTGCTTTACAAAGTGTTCTGTTTTGTAGTGATATTTAAAGACTGGCTGTCACTTGGTAGAAAGGGAGTCAGTGGTGATTCCTTTTTGAAGTAACACTTTATATTAAATGAATACTTACTTGGGAAGGAAGCTGGATAAAATGTATTTTCCTGAGACCTCATGATCTGCAACATGCTTTATTTATTCAGTATTCTTGGATGCTCTGTAAAAGATGGGTCTCCCCAGTCTGCCCACCTATCTAAAGATCCTCACTCCATGGTCTGTATGGGAAGACAGTTCTCTCAGCTAAGAGCAAAAACTTTGTGCTTATTTACATCTGAATCTCTAACTCATAGGACACTGCCTATTATTGAGTAGCTGTGCAATAAATCTTTGTTGAATGAGTCTCAAATTAATTTTTTTTTTTTTTGTATTTAGGAGTAGAACATGGACTGAATCCCTTTTGTGTGCTAGATATGCCTACTTGGAATGAAAGCCAATGGCCAACATTTACATCAGTTTCTTATTATTGGCCAGGTGCCAGTCTTACTGCCTTACATACATCATCTCACTCAAGCCCTATAAACAACCTTATTAAAAAAGATAAAATAGATATTACTATCATACTCTTCTTACTAATGAGGAAACTGAGGCACACAGAGGCTAAACAGCTCCCCCATGATTACATAGAGAGCAATTAGATGGAGAGGGATCTAAATTTAGGCAGTATGACTCCAAAGCCAGCATAGTTCATCAGTGCACTATACTGTGAATGAAGGAATGACCATTAGCAATCATTAATAAGGCAGAATATGTGCAAAACATAGCTAGCAGTTACCGAGTGTGCTCTACATGCCAGGCACTAAGTATCTGCTCACTTAATCCTCATAGCAAGGTCATAATGTAGGTATTATTACTGTGCTCATTTTATAGATAAGGAAAAGATCCAGGATTTTGAGGTTTATTGGGTCCTCAAGCTCATCTCTCCAATATTGTGTGGTTTTCCCTTTTTTTGTGATCCAGAAGAGGTGAATAATGAATCTTCTTCTGCAGTAAACATGTGTTCCTTTAAGAAAATTGTGCTTGGATTTCACCTGGATCTGGATCTCAGCTCATGAAATACTTTGCTTGGATTATAACATTCCAGAATGCTTTCTGCTTGCCCCCTGGCCATTGCTTAACTAAGTGTTTAGAGGAAGGTTGGGAGGTGGCAAAGAAACTCATCCTAAAGCCAGTGTTGTGGAGATGGGTTTAGGGCCTGGTTCACCAGTTTCCTGACTATAGGAAACTGCAGGCCATGTAACCTCGCCATACTTCAGTTTTATCATCTGTAAGATAGGAACAATAAGTATACTCACCTCAGAGTGCTGCTATAATGAGTAAAGGCATTGAATTTCCTTCCCTTTCCTTGTCCTGTCTTCCTTCTTTTCCCTTCCATTCTCCCACTTTGCTACTTTCCATTCTCCCCTTTCTTCTTCATAAAATTTTTAAACAGACTTATTTACTTACTTTAGAGAGAGACCATGAGAGCGAGAGAGCCCATGTGGTGGGGGAGTGCAGAGGGAGAGGGAGAGAGAGAGAATCCCAAGCAGACTTCCTGCTGAGCACAGAGCCCAGCACAGGGCTGTATCTCAAGACCCTGAGATCATGACCTGAACTGAAATCAAGAGTCGAACACTTAACCAACTGAGCCATCCAGGCACCCCAGGTTGCCCACAAATTTTTTTTAAAGATTTTATTTATTTATTTGACAGAAAGAGGTCACAAGTAGGCAGAGAGGCAGACAGAGAGAGAGGAAGGGAAGCAGGCTCCCTGCTGAGCAGAGAACCTGATGTGGGGCTCGATCCCAGGACCCTGGGATCAAGACCTGAACGAAGGCAGAGGCTTAACCCCGCTCATCAATTTTTAATGTGGATTTATTACTACATACAAGATATCATTCATTCCTTTCCCATATTTTCACCTAATTAAAATAAGTCACACTCCAAAAATAATGTTAAACCTTTTTGTTGGATTGAATCTAAAAGTTGCAAACTATATTCTAAGAAAGTGAGAAAGAGGCAGAGCTCCTCTTTCTTTGGGTTCAGATGTTTGAGCTCAAAAGTGGTCTTGTTGAGAAAAGGGGCAAGGACTGATATGTTCAAGAGCATGCATGTTCTGGAGATGGCAGCTAGTGTGGGGAGCTCCCAGGGACAGCCAGGCAGGGAGGCATGGCTGGCCAACAGGAGGAAGTCAAGAATTTACTGCACTAATCATACACAGCACCTGGGCAGGGCCCTCCTTGAGAAAGAAGCCCTTCTCTCTTGGCCTGGGGATCCCTCGTAGGTGCTTTTAGGTGGAGGGTGTCGAATTATACTTTAGACAACCAAAGCAAGAATGGGATTAGCCATTTGCATCTCTTGGCCTTTTTCTCCCTCCCTCCTTGAGGGTGAGGATGTGTGCTGCCTCCTGCTGGGCATTGTGGGGAAGATTAATTAGCTAATATTGGTAAAGGGCCTTTAATGATGACTGCTAAGTGTTTGCACCGTGTAATTGCCATTTTTTCCAAGAAAATGTCCATATAGTTACTAATTAGGCATTGTTGAAGCACCTCATGCCCCATTATTTTACAGTTGTCTTGCAATTAACTGGCATTAGTACCATTTCAAATGACATTTATTGCCCATTTCCCTGGTTTAATTTTTGGAAATTTTATGGGAAGTCTGAGCATTGTTTCTTATTCACTGTAACTTGAATAATTAACAACGTAAATATGGCTTTGGGTGGCTATATTGGCAACACAAGAGTTCTTTTGAGATTTTAATTAAGAACGCTACACATTGTACTTCATGTGAAGGTTTATTATGGTGCCTGAACACTCTAAGTACTTCTTCCTTCTGGGCCTGTGGCTCATGCGTGAGTGTCCTTGCACGTCTGTATGCACACACATGTATACATGTGTATGCATGTGTATGTGTTCACCGGGGTGCATGCGGGAATGTATGGTCTTCATGACCGGGAGTGTGATATGAGATACAAGGACAAGAGCAAAATCCTCTTTTGGCTTAGTGTTCTTTAAGGCATAAACTAGAGAAACTGATTAAAGAGCTTTTCTCCATTTCTTACTGTAAGCTAGAGATTTGAGTTGGCTCAAATCAAGCCTCATTTGTTAATGTCCACTGTGGTTTCAGGTATTGGAATAGATGCATTTCATGCTTTCTTCAGGCTTTACAAGAAGTCAATGAAATCTCTCATGTTGACAAAATGAAAGCTCAGGGAGGTTACTAAAGGCTTCCAGCGTCACACAGCTATTAACAGATGAAGACAGGACTCTGAAGGACTCTGAAGCCTGGGCCCCTTCCATGATCTCTCTCTCTAGCAAAATTGCTGAGCTTTCTATCTGGACGTGAGCGTTGGTCCCTCCAAAGGCCAACTTGTACCTTCTCCAGGAAATCTCACATAGCTCACCTTTCCTGTATCTCTTAGAACTTAAAAACAAACAAACAAACAAACAAAAACAAACAAACAAAGGATTTCATTTCATTTCATTTCATTTCATTTCATTTCATTTCTTATAATCTGAGTTTTATTTTAGCAATGTTCTGAGGAAGGCAATATGATATAACCAGCAGGAAGCTTGGGCTTTGGGGGTACCTGATTATACTTCTCACTCTGCTTCTTCCTATCTGGGTCATCTTGAACAAGTTCTAGCACCTCCTAAGCTTCATATTGTTGTTGGAAGATGAGTGGAGAAAATGTATGGAAAGCTTAGAATGTTTCATGGCACATAGAATGCATACATTCTGGGTGGATAAAAAATATAAATAAGTGAATGATGGCAGAGACCATTACTCATTTGTACAATTACCTCCCCCAAATTCTGATCTCTCAAACTTGTATTTAGTATTAGTTCAATAAGGTTTTTTAAAAGTAAAAAGGAATTTCAAGAAGACTTTTTAGAAAATTTAGTATATCTCACTGGGGCTTAGACTTAGACTGTCTGTCCCTCTGTGGTGGGAAAACTGGATGAAACCCTGGTTATGATGAAGCTTCCAATTTCTTTTTTTTTTTTAATTTTATTTATTTATTTGACAGAGATCACAAGTAGGTAGAGAGGCAGGCAGAGAGAGAGAGGAGAAAGCAGGCTTCCCACTAAGCAGAGAGCCCAATGCGGGGCTCGATCCCAGGTCTTTGGGATCATGACCTGAGCCGAAGGCAGAGGCTTTAACCCACTGAGCCACCCAGGTGTCCCAAAGCATCCAATTTCTTGACAAAAATTACCACTAAGATCAGAATGCAGTGATTACTAATGAACTGAAACATAGGAGTCTGTCGTCTTGGGGTTTCTTTCACCCCATTTCATGTGTAGGGACAGAAAGACAGAGGCCAAGTGGAGGCATAGACTTGAAATCTCAGGATTCTTCTAAGGATTCCAACCCCACCATGTGTAATTATCCATGTGACATTTTGGCCTGCCATAAGCAATAGCATTCATAGGAACTATCCAAGAAACGGGCTCTGAAATGGAGATTTTCTGGTAGAAACTTAACTGGCGAGGCCTCTCTGTAAAGGCACCTGTCAGAGACGGAGAGAAGCAGGACAGGTTGGGGTGACTGCTGCAGATGGGAAGCTGCCCCTCTGGACATTTCTGAAGCTGGGGGCGGGGGGAGGGGGCGGGGGATGGGGATGCCTCAGAGCTGCCCTGAATTGAGAAAGAGGGCCACACCTTTGAATCCTTGCATTTCATCCCCAGGAGAGGCGAGTGCCTTTGGGCAAGGCCAGGGCAGGGCAGTTCCTGGAGAGCAACTCAGCTTTGACTCTCCACTCCCCCAGCAGGAATGGGTTTCTCAGTCTTGCGGGGGAGGACTCTGGATGGAGCACTATGGCATCTGCCGTAGTGAAGCGGGTTTAAACCCAGCATGTCTTTCCCCTTATGACTGCATCATGATTTTTTCCCCTGCCACTCCATGCCTCTTACCATTTCCACTTCACTGATGAAGATAGAGTTTCAGAGTTAAGTAGCTGCTCCAAGGACATACCAAGAGAGTGTAGGGCCCATCATAGGCCACCAAAGCCCAGGCACCCTCCCTAGGACCATGGGTCTGCCTACTTCGATAGCAAATGAGAAGTCACTCACAGATTGCTGAACTATTCAGCACTCAGTTGCTAGCTGAAACTTGTAAAAAGATTGAAGGATAGTCTGTGTGTGTGTGTGTGCGCATGAGAGAGGGAGAGAAAGAGTGAGAGATGTTTCAGAGCCAGCAGAAATTTGGCTGTTTCTTCAGCATGGTTAACGTCGCTCAGGATTTTAGAGGAGGAGGAGGCCATTACAACATGCTTCACGTTGAGAAGATTCTGGGGCAGGTCTTCCTGCTTATAAATATAACTCCATGCAATCAAACCTAATATACATGTTTTGAGCTGCACTCATCAATTCCCTATTACTTTAGGAATTATTTATTGCACGTCTGTGATGTACTCACTAGGGACCTGCAGGTGAATGGAGCTCAGAGGTTGGTGGTGACAGGATGGGCTGGCGCTGGCTCCAGTACTGCAGAAGGATTCTGCAACCACGGCCCAGCGAATACAAGCAGACAGAAAATCATCCCCCAAACTTCAGACTGTTCCACCATCCCCAGTAGGAGGTGGAGAATGCAAGAGGGAGGGAGGGAGGGAGAGGCTTTAGGGAAACGATAGCATGTGTACTCCAGCCTTGAAATGTCCTACAACCGGAGAAGCTGTGACTGTTCGAAGGGCTGTCTCTGCCAGAGTAAGTCCCTCCAGGGTTGACTGGCATAATCAGCAGCCTGTAAGCTTAGAGATCCCAGTTTCAGGGCTGCATGAGCTCATGGGGGACCAGTAGCCACCATGAGGACTAGCTCCGGCCTGCCTTCTTGCCCTTCACCGTCCCTGCCTGTTGGGAAAGGCAGGGCTTCGGCTCACCATTCCCTTATACAAAATATTTGCTCTTACCTGCCCAGGCCTCATCAGCGTCTGTGAGTCTCTGATAGGCACACACGATTCTTGTCACCTCTTCCGACAAAATGTGAGAGCAGAGTTCAGCTGGCCACTTGGTTCAAGGCAGAATGAAGTGGGCTTGAGTTCCGATTCCACTGCTTACTGGCAAGTGGTGGGCTACTTCACTAGTCTGGGCTGGGGCTGTTCCATCATCTGCAGAATGGCAGAATGGTGGGGGCTTGGAGGTGGATAATAGCCATCCCATACCATGAGAATCAAAGGGGAGGAAGTTACAGCTTCAAAAGAGTGGCCGAATTCAGATTAAATTGTCACTTATTAGACACATACCAAAGACTGAGTATGGTGCTGGAAATACTTCTGTCTACATTACCTTCGGAATCAACTGACACCACAGTCACCTTCTGTGAATTTGAAGGAATGGAGCTCGTAGAGACAATTTAACTTGCTGGAGGTTGCTCAGCTATGAAGCCCAAGCTGGTTTCAGATATCTCGTTCTGCAGAGATTAGAGACTGCCTGGGCCACAGAGGGGACAAGATAGTGCTTGCCCAACAGGTGGTGCGACTAGATGCTAAGTCTCTACTGACACTCAAGTTCTAGGATCTGGAGGTTTGGTGAGGACCCGTGCTGGTTGTATTGTGTAGTCTGGTGTGAACACCAGTGACCTTGCACATTGGGAGTAAGAGGACAAAGAAGATGAGTTTCATTGTTTAGTCACTCATCAGGTGTTTTGGGTGCTCCTCGTTGCATTCTTTGTTAATGTCCTTTGCACAAAGATCACAATGCTGTCAGATGCTGCTTGGCATGCCTCTGCCTCCTGCTGCAGCCTCACCTCCCCTGGACCCTGCTCCCTTGGGCTTTCCCACCAGCTGCTCCAGTGCCTGCTCCCTCTGGCCTTTGCGAGTGCAGCTGCTTCTGCCTGGAACCCTCTCCCCGCGGCTCTTGTGTCATCTTTTCATCCTTCAGCTCTCAGCCAAGCATCTTTTTCTCAAAGCAGGTGATTCTGCTGCCCTGGGGCCAGCTCAGCGTCCTTTGTGCATCCCTAATACAGCCCTGTCTTCCTTTCCTTCAGAGCACATCACTCGCTCTGCAGTTATCCACTCTCTGATGGATTCACTGATTAATATTTGTCTTTCCTTCTACACTGGGAGCTCCAGGGGAGCAGGGGCAGTCTAACATGGCTGGTGCAGACCTTCTGATCACAGACCACCTACCATGAAATACTCTCTAAATCCCCAGTCTCCAATCTGTGAAACTAGTTATGGTAGGTGTTAAATAACTGTTTGTGGTTCACTCTCAAAAAACTGTCTTCCATTCTTTCAGAACACGAATTCACTTCCTCTCTGTATACTCCTGAGTGGATCAAATGACTAATAAGGAATAAATGAAGGACGGAAGGACTGGGTATCATGGGTACTTACCATACCATTAACTGTTTGCAAGGCTTGCACTTCGAGGCGCACCTGTTACTATGTTGTGGGGTTTCAACCTCTGGAGGAGAATTTGAGGGCTGGTCTGTTTATCCAGCTAGGAGCTGGTGTCCATAGTAAAAGTGATTCTTCTTGTGCTGTGGCAGGGCACAGACTTTGGAACCAGACTGCCTTGGATTTAAAGCCTGACTCCACCACTTATTAGCTCCATGAATTTAAGTGAGTTACTTAACCCACTTTTAAGTCAGCTTTGCCATCTCTAAAATGGGTTAATAATAGTAGTTATGTTGTAGGGTTGCTGTGAGGACTGAGTATTTCAATATTTGTCTTGTGAAGTTTTTAGAACAGCTCCTGACATAAGGTACATGCTATTTAAGTGCTAGCCATTGTTTTATTTGTTTAGGCATGTATATCATGTCATGCCTCTGTTGTTAGCCCTTCTGGTTACTTCCTTCCTGCTTCTGCCTCCCTTCTGCCTTGAGTTGCTAAAATCTGACCATTTCCTGAACGTCGCTGATGATGACAGCAATTTTTTTCTCTGTGATTTCAATTGAACAGAAAAAATTTCCTTCCAACTTTTATTTCAATTTCAAAACTAAAATTTCAATGTCAAACTCAATTTCAACTTCAATGTGACTTTTTAAAAAGATTTTATTTATTTATTTGAGAAAGAGAGAGAGCACGAGCAGCGGGGAGGGGGAGATGGAGAAGCGGGACTGGATCCCAGGACCCTGGGATCATGACCCAAGCTGAAGGCAGATGCTTAACCGACTGAGCCACCTACGAGCCCTCAATATGGTTTTCTTTGAAATTTCTCCACTGGTAGAAAATGGACCTGTAGTCCCACCTAAACCTCAGTTCTGCCCCCAAGAAAATTTGGTTCGGTGGATTTAATCAACTGGAAGGAACAGTGTTGGGAGGGGAGCCAGCTTGAGAAAGATGACTTTTGTCAGTGTGGGTGGATACAGTTCAGTTCCACTGTGCTACGTGGGGCTGCCTAAATTCTGGTGTTCGCTTTCATGTGCGTTAGCGCTCTCCTTTCTCACCTCTTGTCGGACTCCTGACTAGCAAGCTGATGTGAAAAGAAAAGGAATGCTCATGAAATGTCTTTGTGAGAAGGTCTGCCAGGGCAATTTAAAAAAACAGAATTAGGGGGCGCCTGGGTGGCTCAGTGGGCTAAAGCCTTTGCCTTTGATTCAGGTCATGATCTCAGGGTCCTGAGATCGAACCCTGCATCGGGCTCTCTGCTCAGCGGGGAGCCTGCTTCCTCCTCTCTCTCTCTGCCAGCCTCTCTGCCTACTTATGATCTCTCTCTCTCTTTGTCAAATAAATAAAATCTTTATTCTAATAAATAAATAAATAAATAAATACATAAATAAAAACAGAATTAGTTATTATGGTTCATGAAAGTTATAGAGGGTTGAAACTTTAGAGTCTGATCTAGCTAGGGCTGAAACCATTGTCTGTGGGGAAAACAAAAGCCACAGTCCAGAGATGTGACTTGCACCCAGGTTCCAACACTTATGGCTTTGGTGACCTTGGGGAAGTTCCTTCCTGCCTCTCCTCCTCTTCGTCTGTTAAAGGAAACACTTCAATCATCTATTCACTAGGTATGTGTTGACACCCTACCATGTTTTAGACACTGCTGGACTAGATGAACTCGTAGATGTTTGACGTCTGAACTGCCTGTGAAGTCCATCTGTGAGACCACATATATGCTGAACTGGGTAGAGGGAGCCCAATGGACTGCCCTGTTTTAAGTTATGATTAATATATAGCACAATATGTGGCACAATAACATTCACACAGGTCGTTATGTGGTGCTCTTTTTAAAGATCCAACTTTGGGCTTTCTTACTTCCTGTGTGTGTGTGTGTGTGTGTGGTTGTGTGTGTGTTATTTTATTGATTTAGATTTCATGTTTACCAGTTACTTTCTATCTACCTTGGATTTATTTTGTTATTTACCTGTCTTTTATAGTGGAAACACAAGTCATTCATTTTCAGTTCTTTTTTTTTTTTTTTTTTCTCGGTCTGCATATAAGTAAAGTTGTAAGTTTTCCTATAATACAACCTTAGATACTTTTTAAAATTATCGACGTGGTGCCTTTTCATTATGATCATTTGAAGTATTCCAATGTCCTTTGTGACTTCTTTTTTGACCCAAGTAGCATTTAGAAGTGTGTTGTTTAATCTCCAAATGTTTGCATATCTTTGTTTTATTTTTTAGTTATTGAATTGCCAGTTTTTTTCCCCTTTATACTCAGAAACATAGTCTAGAAGCACAGTGGTGTCTCCTTTCTTCTCTGGAAGAAACTCTCCCTAAGATGTACAATCCAGCCCTGGGCCAGGAATCCATTTCCCCCTGCGCCATTCTGGAAACTCCTATCTGTACGGTGCCCTTCCCTTTAGTGCCGTGGTTTCAGGAGCCCTGGACTCTGATCTCTGCTTCCTCAGTTTAGCACTAGTGCCGTACTCTCCTTAGGTCTTTCCTCGGTGACATATGGGAACCCTGAAGTTCCCCAAGGCGGGAAGGTGGGAAACATCAAGCTCGCCACAGGGGTCTGCTCCTTTGCTAGCACCCAGTTCTGCACGGACACTACCTTCTTCCTCTCCGATTTCTCCTTCAAAAATGCTTTGCTTATTTTGTCCACTTTTAAAGTTGTTTACAGTAGGGGAACAGGGAGTGGTCTAGAAAACCCATGCTCTGTCATGGCCACCCCCAAAGTACTCCTTTTGAATTTACTCCTATTTAAGTTACTAACAGTAAACTGAAGAAAGTGGTTTTGAAAAGTTAGGTGTTAAGATACATGCTTTTAAAATTCAACAAAATGCATGTATTTTTATCAGCAGATTTAACTTAATTTTTGTTTGTGTGGTTTTTTTTTTTTTTTAAAGATTGTATTTATTAATTTGAGAGAGAGAGAGAGAGAACATGAGCAGGGAGGAAGGCAGAGGAGGAGGAGAAGCAGACTCTCTGCTTCTGGGATGCTGGTTCTGGCTAGATCCTGATCCCAGGACCCCAGGATTGTGATTTGAGGCAAAGGCAGATGTTTAACTGACTGACTCACCCAGGTGACCCTGTTTGCCTTTCTAGTAGCAAAGAAAAAAATTACTGGTTATGAACTTCCAAGAGAAAAATTAGTCATTTTTCTCACTCGATTTCTGAACTTCCATCACTCTGCGCAATTAAATTGAACCTCAACTGGTGTATGAAACCTGTTTCTAGCAATACCTGAACAGAGCTTTTTTACTTGATGCTTTTTAAAGGCAGCATAAAGACCTAGTTAAGAATGACTAATTTAATACAGAAGATCGACTATGGTTTACTTTAGCACAATGGTACCATCTCACGGCACAGATGACACAATTGGATGATACCTCCTGTCTTCTCCCTCGGGTGATGGCGAGTCCTTCAGTAAACACATTACAGCTAACATCGGTTTCTTGTTCCTACCTGGATGTTCACACTGATTCATGTCTGATTCTTTCTGTTTTCCTGACTCTTTTCTGTGTTTCATACTTGTCTCTGCCAGATGTGCCAAATAATTCTGCTTCATGAAAGCATGACTTTATACCTGTATTGAAAATCTAGCTCCAAGGCACCTGGGTGGCTCAGTCTGTTAAGCTTCTGCCTTCTGCTCAGGTCATGATCTCAGTGTCCTGGAATCGAGTCCCGTGTCAGGCTCCCTGCTCAGCAGAAAGCCCAAGTCTTCCTCTCCTTCTACCCCTCCCTGCTGTTTGTGCGTGCTCTCTCTCTCTCTCTCCCTCTCAAATACATAAATTAAAAAAAAAAAAATCTAGCTCCAGAGAATTTTTAAACGCTTTGTCTGTAATTTCCTGTAGTATACTCATTATGAACAGAATCTTCAATTATTGCATTTCTTAGCCATTCATGTTCCCACTGCCTACTGCACATATCAATGAAATTGCCAAAAAATGAAGTTTTGGGTTTCTTGTTCTCCTCCAGAGTACATTCGGCAAAATCGCAGTGCTAAAACTCCTTGTTATCTAGGAATAGTGTCTTCTCTGTACAGGAAAAGGAGTGTTCTAGAGGCTGGTTGGCTTTTGATGAAAAGAAAAAAAAAGTCCAATTTCATGCTATTTGAAAAAAAGAATCTATTTCACCGGGTCAAAGGTTATTTACACTATACCAATTCCTGTGTCACACTGTTAAAATAATTCCCAGTTGCAACAATCTCAAGATTTTCCCTTTAGTTATGTTATGCTTGTTTAGGATGGTACAAATGAACTTAATAATGTCCATTTTGAATATTTGTAACAGCTTTCCTTTTTCTTATGTTTCTTTCATATGCTTCAAAAAGATGAGGCCACTGGAGCAGTGAATTCTGGGTAGATGAGATATTATTCTATCTTCCACTCATTTGTGTGGCTTCATTAAGCAGTTATAGTTTAAAATCACAGATGCCACGATTTGGGGGAAAAGAATTTTGCTTTATACTTTGGAGAACACAAGAGAAGCAAACTCCCTGCTCTCAAGTTGCTCAAGGCACATATGGAAAACCTAGGTGCAGCTACATGCAAAATTAAATGACAGTTCCAAATTTTTTGAAATACAAGACATACAGGAAATCTTGTGAAAAATGATTGGGGTAGGCAGTGTGAAGAAATGGAGCCCCGAAATGGGCTGAGAAATCTTTTCCAGGAACACTGCCTGCATATAACTACGGTAGCCTAAAAAAAATCTCAGTGCTTAAACCCCATGACTGTGTTTATACCCAAAGGTGTGGAAAGCACTTTGTTTTTTGAAATGCAATAGGGCATGCTGTCTAGTTTGATACTCTATCTCCTTATTTAAATCCTAGCTTACCATCCTTGCACTCTGCTCTCTTTTTCTCTGTAAGGAAGCTCATCTGCTTCCTACAACTCCAGTCCTCCGCTTCTGTTGCTGCCTCCTCACTTGTGATGCAAGCGATAAGGGACTGGCTCCCCATTCGGACTCTGAACAAGGGTATTGGCCAATATGCACTTCTCTGCCCAGATTGTAAGTGAATGAGGAGCAATGGACTAGGGAGAGCATCTCCAAACGCACCCAAAACTGTCATTGGATTGTACGTGGCCTCGGAAGAAAATTGTTGCAGATACAGCTCAGCATGTTACTAGTTTGAGACCAGACCAGAGCAACTTTAGCTACGCCCACAGGAACAGTTAAAGAAGAAACTTTGAACGAAAAGGAAGACTTGCAGCCCTATTAAGGGAAAGTTGTCCGTGTCTTTAGCTGGAGGTATCACATTCTAATTTGTCCTTTTACTCTCTCATATATAATACACCACCTTTCTCTTGGAAAATGACACTGTAGCCATTGGTATTGTTTTCATCAATCAAGGTGAGCCAACCCATATGGTTTTCAAGGGGGTGAACACACCCGTCACAAGGGCTAAAATGTAATTATGCAATCATGAGTAGGGGAAGAAATGGGTGCATTTCTGGATGGCTGTGTTCTCTAGATGGAAGCCAAACCCTGGAGCTAGGACTTAATGCTCCAGCATCCGTATCTCTTTGGGACCACTCCTTATCCTTGTTTAAAAGCATGGACCGAGAAGTGAAACTTAAGCTCCTTTGACAAAATCCTGTTTAATTAGGCCTCTTGCTTATCTGCAGGCATAAGCCAGCCTCCCCAGAGCTGAAACTTACATAGTTGGGAGATAGAAATTTATTTCCTCCCTCTTGTTCATGGCCCAGGAACTCGAACTTGAACTGGACCTTAAAGGATGGATAGAGTAGATGTCATTTTCAGAAATAGTTTGTCTATCCTAAGGTTAAATAACTATTCACTTACATTTTTTTCTTTTACTTCTGTTTACAAAATAATTGAATCTCTTTTTGTGTAAAATAAGGTTTTAATGCTATCCCTTGCAATCTATTAGTCTAACTGGTCCACTCACATTTATTGAATGCTTTAGCAAATGAATGAGACATTTTTATAATATGTAATGCTTTTATGTAGAGTTGAGAGTGTACTTAGACTTTCCAACCTCTTTCATTATTTGTTGATTAGTCTTTATACCTGCACCATAGTTTTGATATTTTAAACTCAGTTTCTTTTCTTTTCTTCTTCTTTTTTTTTTTTGTGGGCAGGGCAGGGACAGAAGGAGAAGTAGAAAGAGAATCTTTAAAACACACACACACACATACACACACACACACATATATATACACACACACACACATATATATACACACACACACACTATATATATATATATATATATATATATATATATATTCAAATTAATGTATAATGTATTACTTGTTTCAGGGGTACAGGTCTGTGATACATCAGTCTAACACAATTCACAGTGCTCCCCATAGCACATACCCTCCCCGGTGTCCATGACCCAGCCACCCCATCCCTCACAAACCCCTACACTCCAGCAACCCTCAGTTTGTTTTCTGAGATTAAGAGTAAAAGAATCTTAAACAGGCCCTACACCCAGCTCAAAGCCTGATTCGGGGCTTGATCTCAGGGCCCTGAGATCTTGACCTGAGCCAAAATCAAGAGGCAGGCACTTAACCAACTAAGCCACCCAGGCGCCCCTTAACTTCTTAACCTCTGCACTACTGGCATATCGGGTCAGATAATTCTTTGTTGTGGAGAGAAGTCCTGGGCACTGTGGGATACTTAGTGACACCTTAGGCTTTGCCCTCTTAGATGTCCTGCCCCCACTGCAACTCAGTAGCAAATATCCTCTGGGAGACAAAATTGCCCACAGTTGAGAATTACTATTTTAGCCTAATGATACATTTTATATATTAGATAAGACAAACCTACTCCTTAACAATGTTTGGATGAAGTTCTGAGGCATTGCTATCTCATTCATTTTAATCAGGCTCTGGTACTTTATTTAAAGGAGCAGCAGTGTGTAATAACAAGATGAATTACGTGATCAAGAACTGAAACTCATTATGATCATATGATTATTTTTTTCTCCCTCTTTCCTTCTCTGCTTAGAACCTAGGAGTGGAGGAGTAACTTGGAGCATAAAGTCATTGTATCCTGAGATCTTTTTGACAAAAGTTCACTCCATAAATATAACGTTATGCATGATCATGAAGAAAAGATGTTCCTTTTTCTTTTGCCTCAGGAAGTATCTATGAGGGACTTAAATCACTCAGAAAGGGTATGGACTAGGAGGTGTCAGTAAGGCTGGGCAAGCTCAGGTGGACAGATTATCTGGACAAGAGGAAAGACCGTCCAGACCAGTATTGGAGAACATGTAACAGACATGCTAACATAAGTTAGCAGAAATATGCCAAAAGAAAATGATGGAAAATCCAGAGGCTAATGGCATCAGAGAAAATGACGTGCATGTATAACCCGTCTCCAGCTTCTGAGCTAAGTTCCAGAACAGAGAAAGAAGTCAGGGGAGACTAAGAAAAATATGACAGCTCTAATAAGTTTTACAGGAACCACAGGATTGAAATGAGAAGCTGGCTCAAGAAACATATCAGAGATTCAATTACTTGGGGGTAGAGAATGAGATTCTAGAAGATCAGTAGCAAATATTTCTTTATTCCGTATCTTTATGCATTAGATGGGTATGCTTTCATCACATCACAGGTGAGAGTTTATCTATGAAATTGACAAATAGTTTTTGAGCACCTACAGCCGTTGGTACTGGGTGATGGAAATTTTGTCACCAAAATAGAAAAACATCTTGCTGTCATACTGTTTATATTCTAATAGAAGAAGAGAAGCAATAAACACAATAAAGTGATAACTACATAGTATGTTAGAAGGGAATAAGTGATAAGAAAAAATGGTGCGGTGTATAAAGGCTTGGAAGTGCTGAGTGTCAATTCAAAGTAAATACAGACTTAGATAAAGTGAGACTTTATTTAAAAAGACTATTCCAATGGGTAGAATGCTCTGACCCCAGAAAGCTGTATCTTAAAATTTAACAAAAAATAAAAGGCTAAAAAAAAATAAAAAATAAAAGGCTTTTCTTTTATGAGGGGGTGGGCAGAATTAGCAGGAAGTCTGTAGGGGAGTAGGACAAGTGGATGGGGTGGGCAGTGGCATCTTTGGGGCATTTTTACAGTGGAAAAAAATTTTTATTGCTAGCAGATTCTCAGAATGAGCTGTTTAGGGGTGGGTGTTCTGCACTGTTGTGGTATAATGTTTGCTTAAACTTGAGGACAAGCCGATATTTAGGGGTGTATGTGGAGGGGAGGAGGCCGACTGAAGTTTATTTGGTCAAGGGAAGTTCAGTAGGTATACCATGGACAATTTTGCGCACTTGGGCATAGGGAAGAGCATTATGGTATGATGTCAAATAAAGTGGTCAATGATGGGGTCATTGGCATATTGTCAGAGTTGAAGTAAGTGGAGAAGCAAAGACTTCAGAGCAATGAGGGAACCAATAGCCGATACTGAGAGAAAAGCCTTTCTGGCGGAAGGAAATCTAGCACAAAGCGTTGAGGTGGGCGTATAGCTGTTGTGTTTGAAAAAAAGCACAACGGATTATATTTTCCAAAGATTATCTCCATCATATTTCACATCCCACATGCTTTTTTTTTTTTTGCAATGTAATCTTGCCACATTCCCATGAGCAGGGAGAGTTTATTTCTCCGTGTCCTTAAATCCTGTCACGTTCTGTGACTGCTGACATCAATAGAATACAGCAGAAATGTCACCGTGCCAGTTTCTAGGTATGGCCCTTTCTTAACTGGCAGAAAATGTCCTGGTTCCTGGCACACTTGCTCTTGGCACACTGCCTCCCAGAACATGGACTCCCCTGGTGCCGCACTGTGAGAAGGCTGAGGTGCCCCAAGAGGCTATAGGGAGGTGCTCTGGTCTGCAGCCTTAGCTAAGCCCCAGCTAATCCAAGCATCAACTGAGTCATTATAGTTTTGAGAAACTGTAATTCTAGTCATCTTGGGCACCCAGATTTTGGGGCCAGTAGATCGCTTCAGATCTGGCTGAACGTGGTCTGCAACCATACAAGAAACCTTAAGCAAGAATGCCTCGCTGAAGTCAATCAACTTATAGAGCAACGAGAAGATAATAAATTGTATTAAGCCACTTAATTTGGGGGTAGTTACTTATGGGACAATAGATGACTGAGATAAATAGCAAGGATGACATTGTAGGGAGAGGGAACTGGGCCACAGGGAGACTAATCCACAGGGAAATGAAGTTGGAAAGGTACATTGAAAATCCAGTTGGGTATTGCCTCACAAAAGCTTTTGAATTTTGCTCTGAGTGAGGTGGAGGCCTGGTGCAGTGTTGTGAAAGCATGGTGATATGATCTGAGGAACATTCTGGAAGGATCTCCCTGGCTGCTGTGGGGGAATCAACCACAGCTACTGTTGTAACAATCCGGGCAAACAATGATGGCGGCTCAGATCAGGCTGGCTAGAGGGATGGGAGATGAGAAGTTGTTGGCATCTGTGTGTATTTTGGAGGTAGAGCACAAAAGTCTTTCCGGATGGATTGGGACGTGAGAGAATGACAGTGACAAGATGCCTGTGATACAGGAAGAACGATGTTCCCGCTCTTAACTGAGCTGAGGAACGCTACTGGAGGCGCAGGCACAGAGAGGGAAACTGAGAGCTCAGCTCCGGATATGTTTCATCTGGACCATGGGTTGTACATCTCTGTGAACATACCAAGTAGGCAGTAGGACATTATGGGTTTGGAGTTAGTGAAGATATCAGGGCTGGAGTTGTACATATGGGAGTTCTCAGCACATGGGTGCTTCGAAGTTATGAACTAATGAGATCGCCAAGGGAGTGAGTGTTGAGAAGAGGACAGGAGAGGAGAGAAGAGGAGAGGAGGGGAGAGGGGAGGAGGGGCGGGAGGGGAGGGGAGGAGAGAAGGGAAGGGAAGGGACTGAGCCCGAGGCATTGCAAGGTCAAGAGGCTGGGACAAGACAAAGGGACGAACAATCAGGCTGAGGAGAAGGCAGTGACATACAGAGGAATTGGATGTCCTCAAGTCTGCAAAGGAGGTGTTTCCAGTGAAAAGGAGCCAGCAGCTGGGTCAGTGCTGCTGCTAAGTCAAGTAAGGAGAGAACTGAAACTGACCTTGGTAGTAAGCAATGTGGTTTCAGCAAGTGATCTTACTTTCTCTCTGTTTCTCCCCATACACAACACAGTAGTTATTGAGCATTAATATATGCCACATATGTCATAGATTTGGGGATATTAAGGTAAGTTAAATGTTCCCTTAAGGAGTTTACAACCATCCAATTGATTGAATGATATTCACTGCATAATTCCTATGCATAAGACACTCTGCTAAATACTATGAAGGATATAAATGTTGGATGGGATATATGTTTAACCTAATTGGAAATCTAGGCAGAAACACACAGACTGGTACATTGCAGTACAAGTAAAGCCCATAGAAAATGTCCTAATGAAGTGTAAGTTCTCAATAAATGGTGGTATCTATTGTATGATGAAGAGATAGATTGCCTAAGTCGGAAAAATCTGGAAAAGCTTCACGAAGGCACATGAATAGAAAAAATGCAGGGGTGGGGAGCCTGTGGCGTGGGCATTGGAGGTCAATTATTAGGCAATCGTGGAGAAGTCAGAAAATGAATGTGAAAACTCAGGGTGACACCAGGGATGAACCTGGAAGATATAATTCTAAGTGAAGTAAGCCAGTCACCGAAGGAGAAATACTGTGTGATTCCACTTTCAGGAGGAACCTAGAGTAGTCAAACCTGTAGAAGAATGTGGCCACCAGAGGCTGCCAGAAGGAACGGAGAGCTGCTATTGACCGGGAATCGAGTTCCCATTATATGAGACGTTAAGTTCTAGACATCTGCCTACCATTAATAATACCGTATTGTACGCTTAAAAAGTTGTTAAAAGGGTAAATTTCATTCTGAATCTTCTACAGCTTAGAAAACAACAGAAAGCAGTGCCTGGGTAGCTCACTCAGTTAAGCTTCTGACTCTTGATTTCAGCTCAGATCACGGTCTTGGGGTTGTGGAATTGAGCCTGGAGCCCTGCTCTGCACTCAGGGTGTAGTCTGCTTGAAATTCTCTCCCTCTCTCTCTCTTTCTCTCTGCCTCTGCTGCTGCTCACGTGTGCATGTTCTCTCTCTAAAACAAATAAATAAATTATTTAAAAAATAAAAAAAAAGTATGAATTGAAAAAAGTAAGTGGAGATACCTCAAGAAAAATTGGGACTATTGTCCATGACTTTGAGTTTTGACTTTTTTCTGTGCTATGGCAGGGTTGGAGTCTGGAGGATGAGGAAGTTTTGGACCAGTGGATGCATCACAAATTTCTGTTTTAGGGTCGTTGATCTGGTGGGGAAAGTTAGGATGGGGTGTAGTTGGGGGGTGATAGCACTCAGACATATTATCACTGAAATGGACTGATATTTAGTATAATACAGGTATTTTTAAAAGTTTTTCAAACCTGTGGAGACTTTAATTCTTCATAAATACATGTGCTCTTGAGCATTTAGGGTGAGGTGTGTGCGTGTGTATGTGTGTGTGTGTGTGTTGGATGAACATCTATTTCTTAAAGCATTCCTTCCTATATACTCAGTTTTTTGCTGCCAGCCAATAGGCTCCCTTTCCTTCACTTTCTAACTATCACTAATGCTGAAGAGTTTAATCCAATGCTTGGGGTTTCCTTATGTGCTACAGCAAAAAGGGCTTATCTGGTCTTTGGATTTATTTTTCCAGTGGTGTGCTAGTTATGCAATTATCTCACCCGCAAACATTGCTATTTCAGTGTCTTCTGTTTTGATTCTCACACCGCTTTTTAAAATGTAAAGTCTGAACATGGTGCTCAGCACATATGATATTCTCTAAAATAATCACTCATTCTTATATTCTTTTTCTCAGGTGTGTGGAAACATTGTCCAGTAAATATGTTAGACTTAGATGTTTTTTATTTTTAAGTTGCTATAAAACTTTTATGTTGTTTAAATCTCTTGATTTTGTCCTGTATCTTAAAAACCTTTTTCTTCCCATTTTTATTCACTTAAAAACATTTACCAAGCATTTATTATGTGGGAAGCCAGAATCTGAACATAACCTACCACCCATCCCCATGAAGGTCTCAATCCACTAGGGGAGTCAAACACAGAAATAAATTACTTTAGATAAAATAAAACAATAGATCTTATACAGGTACAAGTAAATTACTAGATTTCTCATTTCTCATTCCAAATGTTATTGTTACACTTTTTAGTGTTTTGTACAATGTCCAAATTCAAATATATAAACTCTAAGATTTTTTCCAAAACACTATAAATATTGTTACCATATTAGCATATAAATTTTGTCTTTTCATTGTCTTAGTCATGGTTTCAATTTTTTTCCTTTTTACTTTTTATTACTCATGATTTTGGGTTATCATCTTCCTTCCCCATTTTTTATGGCTTTTAAATATTTACTTATTTAATACATATTTGAGGGTAAGTTTTTATGTTAGTGGTAGTAATGACATGACTTACTATATTTTTGCCCTTAATTACTCTTCTGGCACTATTACCTATACTTTGAATGCCTGTTTTCATTTTGTTACCATTAAACATATCTTTGTAGGTGTATGAGTCCAAGGCAGGCCACCCCAAAATGTGCCACTTTGGTATATTACTTATTTTGTATTAAACTTAGTTTAGAGTCAGCTTGTGTAGGAAGGACACTCTGCCCCACATTTTGTCCCCCCCAAAGCAGGAAATAAATCCCTCTTGCAAAAAGTGTCCTCTCTGAACCAGGAGGTAAAAGGACATCCTTATCACGAGAGATGGGAAATTTAGAGCAGAGAAAATTCCTGAGGGATTTTTTTATTTATTAAAATTTTATTTATTAAAATTTAGAGGAGGAAAATTTCCTCCTCTACATAGGCTGCAATTAGTTGTGGTTTTTTTTTTTTTTTTTTGAAATTTAGAAGAGGCTCTTTTTAGCAGAAATCACAAGTGAAAGTTGTATATCAGTTACATTTTGGATTTTCTCTTTTTTTCTACAAGCTTACTGTTCCTGTTCCCAGTGTTTTCTTTTCACGTATTTATATTACAGGCCACAGATGCTTTTAAACCCTTCTTTCCTCTCTTAAATTCATTTGGAAGATAACTCTAGGTCATCTCACTTTCCTTCTATCTTAAAATATTAAAAATAATAAAATTATTAAGTTAAATTAATTAAAAAATTGAAATATTAAAAATAAAAAGAACTCTTTTTTCCCCTCCTATTTTTTTTTTAAAACCAGCATACTACTTCTCTACTCTCTGAGAAACCACTTCTCTACTGTCGGAGGCAGTAGACCGTGTCAATAGACCCTGTTGATTTTAACTCAAGTCACTGCAAGTGCTCTTGGGGACCTCCCAACCAACCCCACAGATGAGGAGCTACAGATCACTGAAAGATGGGGCTCAGCCAGTGATCATTTAAACTCTTCCAACTGTTCTATCTCCCACCCGGAGGACACACTACTTTCCCTCCTATCCCCAGGTCCTTTTCAACATCAGTGTCTTCTGCAGCACTGAACTCAACATTCCAGCTCACGGTGTGTACATAAAGGAATTCTGCAGAAAACACTGCCTGGCAGTGAAGGATATAGAGGTGAGAAAAGGAAAGGTTTTATTTACGACTAGTAGGAGGATCACTCTGGAAGTGCAATGGGGCTGATATCTGGCAATTAGCAGAGACTTGATGTGTTCGAGGTCCTATGGGTCCTGAGACAAGTGGGGCTATGGGATGGGGCGGTGGGGCAGGCACATTATCTCTGAGGCCAGTGAGCTGTTATCATTTCCCTGAATCGTAAATTCAAGAGTTAATCCTTGTATCTTCTCAGAAAATCTGACATAGAAGTCAACAAATCTGAGAAAGTACGTTTTATGCTTTTTGTGGTTTGGAGCAAAGCAGAATATATGGGGGGGGGGTGTAGGCTTAAGACTTCCAGCTCTGTTTTTGCAGAAAGGCTTTAGCTCGTCACACTCCTGAGCACCCAGTACACCCATACATGGCTGAGAGTCGGCTCTGCCCTACAGAGACACCAAGCCACCTCCCTAGATCGAATGCCACCAAACAAGGGTGCAAATCATAGATACTGTCCTAACTCCCCAAAGCCAGAGATGGTCCCTGTACTTTCATACCCATTAGCCTTGAAGTTAAAGGGAGAGATTATCTTGTGGTGTCTGTGAGTGATGGAGTGAAGGCCAGGACAACGTTTTGAAGAACTGTGTGTAGAGATGAGAAAAATATTAGCACACTGGCGTAAGTGCACAAACTATGGGCCTTGCGCTGCCCCCCGGAAATCTGAGGCTGCACCTTGTTTATTCCAGTTCCAGCTTGCAGCTCCTCAGTAGGAAGGCCATGTTCCCCCTTCCCTCAGCTTACCCACCTCCTCTTGTTTCTCCTGCAGGGGAAGTCGCGACAATTCACAATTCTCAGAATAGTGAAAGTGGGGATTTCTACAACCACAGAGAGGAGAAGAATTCATAGCGATCCCTTGACCTAATGTAACTTTATTCTATTGTTCCCAGGCTACCTGTGGAAAAGGGATAGTTTTGGTTTTTGGTTTTGTGTGTGTGTGTGTGTGTGTTTTCTTTTGGTATGTGACAGTTTTGTTTTTTAAGTCTCTAATCTATCACACACTCATTCTTTTAAAAAAATCATAAAAATAAATAACTGGAAAAATTAAAAGCCATAATTAGATTCAACAGACATGAAATTTCTCTGCCAGACCTACTCTCGATTTCAGTACTCGTTTTTTCACAGATAGGTGATAAGTGTAAACTTGTTCTGGTTTGTGGACAGCCTTGGAGTATCACTTTCCAAAGTTAAACATCTAGAGAATAGAGTGGTTAACCTTCTTAAACACACTTGTATTGAAATCTCTCCTTGCTTCCTTCCTCCCTTCCTTCCCCTTCACTTCCTTTCCCCCTCCCACTCCCTTCCGGGCTACCTTCCCCTTCCTCCCCCTCCCCCTCCCCTTCTATTCTTTCCTTTCCTTCTCTCTTACTTTCATTTTCTCTCTCTCTCTGATCTATCTATCATTTATTTGTCATCATCATCTATCTTTATTTTGTATTTTATTGTTCCATAGTTTCAAGCTGTCTACTTGAATCTTGTTCTGTTCTATTCCATTCTTTCTACATTGTATCGACTCCATTCCATTCTGAATTTGTTTAGCTTATGGCCACAAGAGCGTCTCTTCCTTGTGGATCTCAGAACAATTGGGTAGCAGGTATGTGTGTATGATTTTGGTAATGCCTGTAACAGTGAACTATGATGTGTTAAAAATTTATGGGAAAGTAGTCACTTGATGACTGGTGAATGTTCTTTTCATATTTCATAATGCAGTTTTTTAAGTAAATAATAAAAGTCCCCTTAAAAAGTGAATCTTTCTATTTTAGGCTTGGACTCCTTTATTCTTGATAGAAACCTTTGAGGGTTTTTTGGTTGTCAGAAATCGTTTTGGATATTCTTTGGTTATACCTTAAGATTTCACAAGGAAATGCCTAATTGACTAGTTTTCTTCAGGTGCTTTATCACTTCCTTTTAAAAAAATCAAGAGTGCTTTTTTTAAAAATAAATTATTTACTTGAGAGAAAAGGAGAGAGAGAGAGAAAGAGAAAATATGAGCAGAGGGAAGAGGCAGAGGCAGAGGCAGAGGGAGAAGCAGGTTCTCTGTTGAGCAAGGAACCAGATTCTGGACTAGATCCCAGGACCCTGGGATCATGACCTGAGCAGAAGGCAGATGCTTAACCGACTAAGCCACCCAGGGGTCCTAAGAGTACTTACTCTTTAAGATGATATCTCACTTAGTTTTATTCCTGAACTATTTATTTTATTAATTTTATCTTTTAAGCAGTTAATAATATTTTTTCAGTCTAGTGTATTGTGTGTTTTCTGTGTCCTACTAGGTCAAAATTAGCATATCTGGGATCTAATGCTCATGTGAGTGTTTTGTTTATCTTAGATTTGTGTTGATTTTTAGCTAATCCTGGATTTCTTACAGTCTAAGAGGTAAAATCTATAGTTGTTCATATTCTTGTATTTTTTATGTTACTTATGTTCCTCCTGGAACTGTGTAAGATTATGACCTTGCATTTGTAGGGGAAGAAAACAATATTTCTCATGGGCTCCTGGGTGGCTCAGTGGGTTAAGCCTCTGCCTTCAGCTCAGGTCATGATCTCAGGGTCCTGGGATGGACCCCCACTTCGGTCTCTCTGTTCATCAGGGAGCCTGCTTCCCCCTCTCTCTTTCTGCCTGCCCCTCAGCCTACTTGTGATCTCTCTCTTTATGTCAAATAAATAAATAAATAAATCTTTAAAAAGTGTTTTTCTTTCTATCCTTCTAGGTTTTCAGCTAGGGCTTGATGGGAGAAAAAAGGTACAAAGGCCAGATTTTTCTGTGGCTCATAGTCTAAAGGCAGGAGACTTGAGACATATGGGGCATAACACTTATCCAGCTACCCCAAGGATTTCCTTTTAGGTTTTACCAATAGAGTTTTGCTCTGATGACTATAAATATCCCTCCAGCCCCATACTATTAGCAATCATCCCTCAAACATATGGCCCACTGGTATACATCAGAAGGGTCTCATGACTAATGTTTTACTAGACGGTAGTAAATAACCTTATCTTAATAGTAGCTAACACCTCAAGGTCCTGGAAACCTTGCTTCCAAATTCCTTAAGATTTAATGTTACCCTTAATCCCCACTAAAGAAAAAAAATATATAATCATTTACTCCTTACAACCCCAGTGCAGCTCTTTCTGCCCCCAGGGTTCTGTCCCTGTGCTGTCAAAAAAGCACAGTTTTGCACTGAAAACTGCTCAAGAATTCTTTCTTGATCCTAGCTAGGTCACGACTCCACATCAGGGCTCTGTAAGAAAAGGCAGTCAATAAGAGAAAAACAAACACATTTCATTAACATATTTACCTTGTGTATGCATTGGAGAAACTTGGGAATGAGTGACTCACATTCTTATTTAGAGGCTGGTCTTAGCAAGGAAAGACATTTTTGGGGAAGTGACAAGACAAAGGAAAAGGACACTGGGTCTCTACCAGCAACAAATTGTGTGGAAAAAACTATGAGGTAAACTAAGTCTAGTCACCTCAGTTTGGTATGTGGATTTCTCTTGTGCTTCCAGCCTGGATAAGGGACTAAAATTGTCTCTGGTGATTAGCTTTTGTCCTCTCTGGTAGAGAGGGGAAGGGTGACACTTTGGCAAATTTATGTCTTACTTTTATGCAAATAGGAGAAGGGCAGAGAACATTTTTGTGTCTGCTCATTCTTAATTGCCTTTGGTCTGAAATAATCCATGTGCCAAACTGGCATATTTTAGAGTGGACAAACTTTGCTAAACTTCACATTTAAGGCAATGAGGTTTGAAAATTAGAGGAAGGTGTTTTTCTTTCAAAGTTGTTCTTAAGAAAAATAAATCAGAAAGTAATATTGATGCATATAGGAGATTTAATATCTGGGCTTTTTAAAACAGAGTGCAATGAGAATCACATCTCTGATTACACAAAACTAAGTACAGATCACAGAGCAAACATAGAAGCGAAAGACTCAGGAGAGGAGGGAGATGGAAATGATATAAAAACCTACTCTGAACTAGACATGGATTTAAAAAGAAAAGCAAATTCCTTTCTTGGATACCATAGTCTTCAGGTGCGTGGATTCTGGAACCAGACGACCTAGGTTCGGATTATCCGACATCATTTATATAATCGTCTTTGGGGTCCAGTAACCTTCTTAAGTGTGAGATAAGTGGTAATAATAATAATAATAATAATAATAATAATAATAATAATAAACCTTCTTTATGGTATTTTAAGGATTAGATAAGTTAATACATTTAAATGTGTGAAATAGTGGTCTGGGAGCTATGAGTATGAAGATGGGTATGAGATATTTTCCGCTCTTTGAGAGCCACCACTCTTATAAACAAAACATAAAACGGTGAGAGTTAAATGTTCTAAGACAGACAAATGGATGAGGAGACAGACATGAACAGACAGTCAGTGGTTATAGTCAGTAAGTGAAGAAACAGAGATATAAAGAGTTCGTGATTTATTTTTGATAGCAAGACTGGGGCTGAGAATATGACTCGAAGAGCCATCTCCAGGTAGAGAACTAGGGCTCTTTTCCCACTCAGGCCTCTATCGCTACTAGCTGTGCAAACTCTGGGAAGTGACTCAGACTCTCTGAGCCCAAGTTTGTGTATCTATAAAGCAGAGCGAATAATGGTACCCATTTCTGGAACTTGCTATGGGTATTGCAGGAGGTGGTGTGTATAGAGAGCTTTATAGAATGCCTTGCTTGCAGCAAACATTCAATATATCTTGGTTTTTATTAATAGTCATATAAATGTTTTATTTCATTCCAGTACTGCTTGTGGAGAGCAGATTACGTACTTGGAGTCACATAGTCAAGATTAGTTCTATTTTTGTGTACATTTTTTTTGTTTCCAGGTAGAGTGTATAAGAAAGAAACAATCAGAAATAACAAATATATAGAGAGAAATATGACCATTACAAAGCAAAGCCTTCCAGAAGTAATTAATTGCAAAATGAAGTGACTTGGGTTTTCCCCTTTCTCTTCAAGCTTCCACACGAGGCTCTGCCGTACTTCAAAACACTGCAACATATGAGCTTCACAAAGGAGAAGAGAAAAAAAAAAGGATTTCTGGACAATCCAGTCTGTATAAAATACCTAGGGCAATTCCTGATACCAAAAACTTGTTCACTGTAAGTTAAACTGAGTTTTCATGTGATTATTGAAAATGTCCACTGTGCCATCTTCACAAATACTCACTACCTCCAAACAAAGTAGGTCTGTCAACTTCAAGGTCGAAACAATACCAAAAAAGAGAAAATTTCTCTGGGTGGGGGAAATTTATGGTTCCATCTGCGACTCATTTTTAATAAAGTATCTAAAAATATATGCTTTTGAAGTTTTGGGCGAGTTTCAAAGTGTGAAAAATTTAAATTTATGAAAGCTATTTATTTGGTTGTTGTTTTTGTTTGAAAGATAATTGTGAACTAAGTGATAGTGTCATTAAAAGCCAAGCGAATTGTGAACTAAGTGATAGGGTCATTAAAAGCCAAGTGAACTATGGGAAGCAAGGCTTCTGTTGAGAAAATCATGCTCCAGTCTTAGGGTGCAGAAGTGTCGTTCTGTAAGCCGTTCAGCTGCCGATCCAACCTGTGTTCACTAAGCCCTGGGGTGGCGCACAGTCTGCACTGGCGTTGAAGGTACCAGTAAACACTGGTCAGGTTCCCACTGGAAAGACAAGACATACAGTCAGATGTCAACCCAATGACACCGTCCAAAGTCAATAAAAATCCCGTAATAAGGAATTACAGGGTAGAATGTGATGCATCCCAGAGGAAAGGCATAAGCGATAAGTTCTGTGCATTAAGGGCAAGAAGAAAACTCTGAGGTTTGCAGGCTGCTGGAAGACTTCATGGGAGAGGCGAGATCTTGGGCTGAAACTTGGTAGGAGTACAGTGTCAGGAGATCTATGAACATGGTGAGTTCCTGGGGTATAAGCAGGGGTTGGTGCCATATAATGGGAGCAGGCAGGGGTATGTTTGGCACTCAGGACATCCACTGGGGCATCCCTTAGTATTCCTGGACTATGAGCTCATAAAACATGGCAACTGGGGGCCCAGACTCCTCAGGGATGAGGGCAAGAAGTACCCACCAGAGCTCAAGGGGAATTTAAAAGAATGATAGGGAAGGGAGAGAATGGGTACCACCTGAGGTCTGAGATCCAAAAGCAGCACAGGAGATTAACTTATTCCACTAACCTTCCTCTCATAAATTTCTCCCCAGAAACTGTGACCATCTAGAAAATGGAAGACTATGACAGAGGAGTGAACTTAATGTGCCCCGCACAGAGCACTTTGGATTCCTTTTACCAGCAACTAATCTCTTCCTGTTTGCCACAGAGGATTGTGCCTGGGCACTGGAGGCTCACATAGAGCAGCCTGTTGTTAATCCTGGGCGACTGTAGGACTGCAAGAGCCCTTCTCCATTGTCTTAAGACAAGAGCACCTCCAGAGTGTAATTTATACTCCAGAACTTTCTGCAGGATTAGGCTGCAGACAAGGGGGCTGCATGGACCTCACACCCTTTCTTGGCATCCTCCCACACCCTCCTCTGCTTCCTTTCCTTCCTTCAGGGTTTCTTGGGGGAGGGGGCACTTCCTCAACCCACCCCTTGTCCTGGACTCCTCAATGCAGGATCTGCTTCTGAAAGGGTGGATGTAATCAGGGTTTCAAGGAGAGGATAAACATGTTTCATTTGCTTGAGAGAACTAGTCTCACTTGGGTACAAAAGGATCGAATGAAAATCTGAAGAAGAGTCTAGAAACCCAGCTGTTGCTACTGCATGGCATACTGTAGACATTTAATGAAGCTCAAGAAATTCATAATTCTTTTTTCACAGTGTATTGGTGGAGACAGCCCATTACAGGTGAAGTTGCCTTGGCTCAGCTGAAATGTGACCAAGTCTAAATTCTGGGAATGTATCTTGCAATTCAAAATGTGACTGTACGACGTGTAGGTTAGAGACACTGCCCATGTTGCTCACCCGTGTCTCCTGAGGACTTGGTGGTTCAGGATACTACATGCTACGAGAACTTGTGGTTTTCTAAGAGCTTCCTCTGGCAAGCTATCAAGATTGGCCTGTTAGGTGGGCTGTAAATGCTGGGGAATTAATATCCTCAGAGCAGTTCTCATCTAATGAGAGTTAGTGCTTGAAACAGCCCAGATTTCTCAGTTCTTCAGCCATCTCCGAGGGGTGTACTACACTGCCCCCTGGAGGTTGAGAGGCATCTCTCACGGGTTCTCTCGGCTCTGGCTTCACGCCCCTTCCCATTCTCCATCCCCATGCTGATATTTGCTAGGATCTTATTCCAAGTCTCTTTGCAATGAATATTGTCGTCAGAATCTGCTTCCTTTTTTTTTTTTTAAGATTTCATTTATTTATTTGAGAGACAGAGATCACAGGCAGGCAGAGAGAGAGGAGGAAGCAGGCTCCCTACCTAGAAGAGAGCCCAGTGTGGGGCTCGATCCCAGGATTCTGGGATCATGACCCCAGCCGAAGGCAGAAGTTTCAACCCACTGAGCCACCCAGGCGCCCCAGAATCTGCTTCTTGGGAAACCCACATGAAGACAGACAGTTGGGACCTCAGAACTTTCATATTGCCATGGATGTTCTCCACGGAGATGCAGTTCCTTAAAAAGGCAGTTTACAAAAAAAAAAAAAAAAAAAAAAAAAAAAAAGGCGGTTTACCTGTGGTGCTGCTGGGCAGGTTCAGAGCACACTCTTCTGGAAAATGTTGCAGTCACTGTAACTCGTGTTTATGAACATGGTTAGTCAGGATAAAGATTTTTTTTTTTCCTTTGACTCTGGTCTGAATAATCATGAGTGGTATTGGAAGCAGAATGTTTCAGCAGAAGAAAATCAAGGAAATTAAGGAAATCATAATCATTTCCGGAGTGGTGGGAAGCTCTTCACGTCACTGATTCAGCAAGTATTTATCAAGTCTTATTTATGCACAGGGCACTGTGTGGTGCCAAGATCGTTGTAATTGTAAATTTGATTTTGGAGAATGCATCCCATAGTCATGAAAGCCAGGAGAATATTCAAGTTGGTTAACTAAAAAAGAATGAACAGATTTGCAAGCATGCAACTTGCTCAGATACTCTCTCTGGAATCAGGATCTAAGGAGGAATTCCTTCCTGGTTTTTTGTTGTTGTTGTTTTGAGTGAAGAGAGACAATTGCCAAAGAAGGGCATAACCAGACCCCTAAGGTGGCTGGCTAGGGGGTGCTAACGTTCATTAAGCTTTGTGAAATGCACCACAGTTCTTTAAAAATAAATCACTCTATTTCATATTCTACCTCATACAGTCTTTAGTTTTTCTAATCACTTTCCATAAGCTTGTTTTGTCTCCACAACACAATAGTGAGAAGTGTTGTATCATCCCACTATATTATATAACTATGAAGGTACATGGTAAGTTCACCCACTTATTAATGTCACAAGTGTTCATTGCATGATTGTAGTGTGTCAGGCACTGCCTTCTGGGCACACTGCAGACATTTAATGAAGCTCGAGAAATACACAATTCTTTTTTTGTGGTGTATCAGCTGAGATGGCCACTCACTACCACAACCCCCATCTCCTCTTGTTATGAAAAAGCAATAGAGAACACATGGTCTCAACTTGCAGGGAGTTCTGGTTTATTTGCAGAAACAGGCAAAGAAAGAGGAATTTTCCAAATGGAACGGTAAGTGATAAGAAAGGAGAGAGTATGGGGTGGAGGGATTCCAGTCCATTCAGATTTGGGAAGGCTGAGAAAACAAGTGCGGCCAGGGATGATCCCAGGATACCTGTCATCTAAATCTCATATGTATGTGCTTTAAGGACTTAGCTAGAGAACGGGCACTGGAGGCAAAAGGAAACACAAGAAAGTGTCTAGACATGGAAGAGAGCATGGGGTGTTTGGGAACTATGAGTGTTCCGTAGAGCTTGGTGTAGAGTCTGCTGAGGGCTGGCAAAAGAGAGGAGGTGAGTCAGAACATGAAGGGCTTGAATGTTCTGCTATGCAAGAAGACCATTTTGGAAGGATAACAAGGAGGGACAGAAATTTTTTAACATATTAGTAAAAAAATAAGATTTTCACTTTAGTTTGCTTTGACTCTTCCATGGAAACTGAATTGTGGGTGAAAAGACTGGAAGGCAGGAGACCAATTAGGAGGTGGTACAGTGGCTTTGGAAGGATCAAGTGATAGAGTGATTAAGCTGGCATCAGTGGAGATGGAGCGATGTTGGTAGAAGTGTTAAGAGGGGAAGAGAGGCTATGTGTAAGCAGGGGTGTGTGGGGGGCACGGAAATTAAGTGCACTTCATGCATAAGGGAGTGCAAAGTTGAGGAAGGAGACATGACTTAGCCTTGCTTCAGGGGTGACTAGAAATTTCATTTCTTTTGCTATTTCTTCTGGTTGAAACTCTGTTACAAGGCTTTTGATCATGTGTGACAAAACCCAGGAAACTCTCTCTCTCTTGGTCTGAATCTGCCGACAGGGGAAAACAGACCCTTCAGCTTCCTGTTCTTTATCTCATGGTTGATTAATAGAGATTAAAACTCTATGCTCTCAGAAGTATGTCGTATTTGGGAAAAACATCCATTTCCTGTTTTGAAGCCTATAATTTATGTTTGCAGCTTGCAAAACCACAGTGTAAACCACCTCATATAAAAGCTTATATTTAAAAGCTCCAAAGATATTTAGAATGGGGTTGATACTGCTTGTGATATTCTCCATCATATTAGTTTCCTAACTTGTCTGGTTTTGTCTCAGATAGTTTGGTGCCATGACCCAGGATCTGAACTTATCTTCAGATTTTCATTTACCCTAGCCAGGTCATAAGGCCATTTGGAGCCTTTTGTACTCCATTTCTCGCTGGAAGTCCAGAGATCTAAAGGTGAGTCCTGATCCTGGTCCTATATGTTCCAAACTCTTATCTGTTGCAAGCACAGTAAGAATTTGATTTTGATTCTTTCTGAGTACTTTAGTTGATTTCCAGTGGTGGGATTTTTTGTTTTTAAATGTTTAAGCCATTAGGCTATTTCTGTAAATGAATTAAATGGTTTATTGATATTTTGTCTCATTAAATGAAGGATGATGGAAAATCGAGTTTGCTACTCTTTTCTGTTTATCCATTTTTCTCCATTTTGAATTCAAATCCATTAAGAAGTTATACCTATTAGTAAGGAAAGAACTCTTTTTATATGAAAGTGAGTTTTGTATTCCCTGATGTATGGACTGAAAGTTTGGAATTGAAGGTCTAAGTTTTCTAGATCTAGGTGTATGTTTATGTGTCTACAGGTATTTAATATTTTTCTACCTCCAGATGGTATTACTAAATTAGATTACAAAATTTTTTTTAAAAAGTTCTACTCTAATTGACAGAGCTAAGGTCTTATATGAATGAGACTATTCCTAAACCTTGTCAAATATTGAAAAAATTAAATTTTGAATATTTCAATGTGCTCAAAACACTTTCTTATAGGCAAGTTACTCAAATGTTCTAAGAATTCAAGTTTACATAATTTAGGTAACTTTGGCAAATGAGACTAATTTAATATTGTTGGTTTAATAAGAACAGCTTTGTCTTTTGAGTTGTCAACATTAAATGTAATAAAAATGTACATTCTTATTTTACTTGGGCATGTTTTTCCTCAACTTGTGAAGGTTCTGAATTGATATGCTATCATTTCAGTTACTATATTTTAAGATTATAAAAAATGTAAACTTGTGTTTAGTCAAATTAAGTCATTATGTGGACAAACTTTATTTCAAAAGTAATTATGTTTTGTAGAATGTCAGCTTGAAGACAGTTTCCAAATCAATTGGTAACTTAAAATATTGGACTGATGCTAAATTTAGTTAATTCATAAATCATTATGTATCTATATCATATCTAAGTAGGACAAGACAGTAAAACATTAATTGCTAAATAACAATTTCATTCTTATATATTTTTGCCTCTTATTTTTATATAATACAGACAGGCTGTATATTTGGGTCTATTAATGGACATGTTCATTTTTGCCACATTGAGATGCTATACTATGAGGAATGCTGATGGCTATAAAAAGATATAAGATATATATTGAAAAGCTCTGCTAGTCTGTTAGAAAATACTGGTATATGAGAGACAGTTTACAGTTATTTACTAACAGACACTCCTTCTTTGACCATACTTTAGTCAGGCTCCCGTGAGTCTTCTTCTAGATCAGGCCTCCACCTCGGACTACTTAGCTCCATTTTAACAAAGAAGCCTAAGCTAGTTAAGTGACAACTGCCTCCCTTTATATCTGATTGTCCTTGTTATATGATCAAGCTCTTGTACCTTGCCCTGGATATGTAAGTCCTTGGTCTGCTTTTAGTAAGAATCCTGTTAAGCCAGTTTAGCAAGAATCCCTCTACTTTGGTATCTAAGCAAGTTCCTCTTAGTAATTTTCCTCACTCGTCTGTCCTCACTTGGCTCCTTGGCTGCAGATCCCCAGTTGTCTGTGCTGTATCGAATGGGACTCAAAGCTGTCCTGAAGTCTCTCTTCTCTATGCAGTAGCTCTAATAAGATCGGCCTCACCATTTTGACACATGCCCTGGGAATACCTCTTCTCTTACACCACCTCCTAGTCCTCTCGGTGCAATAAAAGCAGCTGTAGTGAAAACTTAGAATCAATATATGTGAATGAGGCTCTATTAGGAGCAGCAGAGAGGAAAAACTTTACATGCAAAGCATGCAGGAGGTATTTTGTTAAGGAAAACAAGAGAAGCTTTGTTCCAAAGTAAAATGACTCATTCCAAAATGAAAGAGAGAGGAAGAAGTTTATGACAAAACTTGTCTGGAGAGACAAAGTTGCAGATGGTTCACGGAAAGGGAATTTTACTTCTTATAGTCAAAGCTGGCGGAGGTTTACGAGTTTATTTATAAGATTTTTAGTAAGAGTGTTAGTACCAAATATGCTGTTTCAAAACTAGCATTTGGTTTTCACTTTATTAAAATGACAATTTTTCTTGGAATACTGGTGTTCTCTTAGTAAGTGCTTGTAAAGTACTTTCCTCTACCTTGAGAATAATCTGCCTAGAAAATAACTATTCAGGGTCTTATTAGAATAATTTTTGTATTTGTTGATTTTGTCATCTCCTTAATAATTTGAGGGAACAAAGCCTTTTCACTTAAAAAGAACTGGAAGTCTTTATAGTCACATACCTCTTATATCTACTTTAAAATTTATATTGCCATTTTAGTTAACTAGATAACCAACTATTTTTCTTAGTAGTCCATGATCTTATGTAATTAAGTGTTCAAACTTGACCCTTTTCATATTTTTTTTTTAAGATTTATTTATTTATTTATTTGACAGAAATCACAAGTAGTCGGAGAGGCTGGCAGAGAGAGAGAGAGAGAGGGAAGCAGGCTCCCTGCTGAGCAGAGAGCCCGATGCGGGACTCGATCCCAGGACCCTGAGATCATGACCTGAGCCGAAGGCAGCGGCTTAACCCACTGAGCCACCCAGGCCCCCCCCCCTTTTCATATTTTACCTTCCAGAGCTCAAATCATAAATATCACTTGCCAAGGAAGTTGTCAAGGGGGAAAAAAAAAAAAAAAAAAGTTGACTCTGGACCCAAGTAAGGGAAGACATTATTGAATGAAACTATTGCAGAGAGCTGCTTAAAGCCCAGGCCACAACAGTTTCAGGCAAGGGGAGTGGGAGTGAAGCTTCTGTAAGCAGAGACCTTGGGATAACTGTCTGTGGAAAGCAAAAGCATGATGTCATGTTAACAGCTGGTGTGCGGGAGAGACTTGGAGCTTAATGAACGGCATCAAATATTGTACAAACAGAAAACTTGAGGCAGAAAATTTGGTTTGTGCTCAGGCACATGGGCTTGGGATTCTGTACATCAGATGAAGGAAACAAGCTAAAGTGTACCTAGGGTTGGGACCTGGTGGTCTTCAGCAAAGCAACCTAAACTCGTGTGAAGCACAAAGTTCCATCAGCCTTTCAGTCCCTCTCCTTGTTCAAGGTGGGTTCAGAGACATTCTCTGTGAACAATTCAGAGATGAGGAATAACTCCAACAAGAGATGGCTGAGTGAAACAGACCTCAGCGTCTACATTTTCTTAGTGATATCCCTAGTGGAAGGCTAGTTTACCATCTGTTTGGTATGTAGGCAAAGATCACTTGTTTCAGTGTCCTTCAATGGGATGCCTAAAATAAAGAAGATAAATGTTAATATAAAGGAATGTATTAAAATAAAGACCCCAAGGTTGAACCCTAAGACTATCTAGTCCTGTGAAATTCAGATCAGTGGATGAAATAGTTTTTGCAGCACTGCTCTCTGAGTTGAACTGTCCTGCTGATTATGTTGTCCAAGTCTGGGTTACCTCCCTTGTAAGGACATGTATGACATGAGCATTTCACCAGACTTTCTGTGACTCAGAGTTACTTTTATTGACTTTTAGTGACTCAGACGGCTGCTTGTCCAGGGACAAGTCTGGTCCCTGCAAGAACCAGTGCAGTGTTCCTTTAAATCTTGGGGAGGGGGCGGGGAAGACCAGTTACAAGGCAACTTAGAGTCCTAATAAGGATCTGGGTAATTACGTTTTCGTTCTCAGTGACTTGAAGTCAGGAACAAGGGAGAAAAGTTGGACAGGTTAGTTTGAAATATTTGTAGTCAGATATTGAAGGAAACAGGAAGAACTGAAAATTTGATGAAAGTTGACAATCTGTCAATTAACAGACACAAATTTGATTTATAAGTAGGTATCAATACTAGTTTATCCATACTGGGAAAGGAAGCTAATTAGTGTCTATCAGACAGGACAAAGTTTGCATATCGAGCAGTTCCCTGCAGTTTACAGAGGTGCAAAAGAGCTCAAAGGCAATGA
>NC_081559.1:183073895-183114296 GCF_022355385.1 Mustela nigripes
TCATTGCCTTTGAGCTCTTTTGCACCTCTGTAAACTGCAGGGAACTGGTCAATATGCAAACTTTGTCTTGTCTGGTAACCAAGCTTTCTCATTTCCTGTGCAAAAGCTTGTTTGGTGTTAACTTCTAAACTGAACTGCATTTTCTCACCTTGTACATCTTGTCAATGCTTACCAAGTTTTCATTTCTTCCAGTTTCCTTCAATATTTGGCTAAAAATTAATCTTAGCCTCTAAACAAGCTTTCCAATTTTTCTGTATCCTTGAGTTGGAATTACTGGGAGCTACAAACTGATTGGCAGGTTTTTACTGGGACTCTAAAGTGCCTTGTAATAAATTTTTGCCTCCAAGATCTGAAGAGTGATTATAAGCTCAAGCCTAAGAGCTTTTCATAACACTAGAAAGACTCATTATTCCAACTGATCATTCATGGTTCAGTTATTTCCCTGGATAGGCCACTGTTTGGACTACCAATGATGTCTGGTGAAATTCTCAGGTCATTCATCCTTATTGGACTAGTAACCAATGCTATGGACAATACCACCAATATAACTGACATCTCAGCTCCAAAAAACTCAATGAATGGTAAGAGACTGAATATAAAAATAAGCAGTGGTTAGACCATATACAGAAATATAGCTCTGACATGCAGCCTCTATAGCCATCAGTCTAATAAGGCACATAACCTGTTTAAAATCAGTCCCAAATCAGGATCTGGTCAATATTTCACAGCTGCCCTAATTTTTGCCTATACCTCTGACTTAGGATGAACCATAGAAAACCAAATATGTACTCCTGACCAATCATATAGGGTGGCTCACTTCTAGTTAGTCCTCTAGCTTCTGTAAGTCAATACCTTCCAATTGGGGCACACCTGAAGCCTTTCCTTTTTCAACTCTAGAGCATTTCACTACTTTACCTCTGTTTGAGTTTCTGCTCATCTCAGGTGATGGTGGTAACTAGCTTGATATAGCAAGCTCTGAATAAATGTTTGTGTTCATTTCAATGATTTTCATTTATTACCACAGTTTCTTTGGAGTTTCCATCAAGACACAGTTTGCACTGACCATCACCATGGCCTCCAGTTTTCAACTGGGCACCTAGAACCTATTATGTCTCACTGCTTGCTGCTTGTCAAGTCCAGAGTGATAGGTAAGTCAGCACAGACCTGAACTCCACTCTTTTCTGTTGAGTTCTTTGGTCATTCTTCTGAGTTTGGTACACAGGTTTTGTTATCAGTGCCTACCCATTTGTTTGGCAAATGGGTGGGTCTTTTCATCCTTTTTTGTTACATTTGTGTTACTGCTTTATGGAGTGCTGCCTAAAAGTGCTATATGTCATAAGAAGGAGAATCATATGATATAACACAGTCATATGTCTTCTAAGCCTTTTGTTGATGGCAGCCTCACAGACCAAAGAGTTTGCTGTTTTTACCACAACTGCCCATTTGGACAAACTTTGTTGTAAGTCACTAGTAAAACTGGATGAGGTTCTCTTTCCATCTCAAATTTTGGTCCTGAGGGCTTTGTTCCCCCTCCTTTTTGATTCAGAAAGAGCATTCTCTCTGGTATTCCATGAGCCAGAAGGCACAGATTGTCAAGTCTGTGTTTGGAGGTGACCAATCATGAGTTTGGGGTTTGAGATAGGAGCTGCACAAACGTTTCATTTCTACCAGCACTGCCAGCTCTCGTGAGATAATCTAAGCCTCAATTTTCTCCTCTTCTGGGGAAACTTTTGCTTCATATATCTACCCTTATGACAGTGTTTACTCTTACTCAGTACTTACCTTTCCAAATGACATAATTTTCCCAAGTATGATTTAAGCCTTTAATGGGCACTTGAGGCGGGGGGGAGGTGTTTGACTTCCATAAAATTGTTCTTTTGAAAATTTCCTTAGAAAAGAAAGGAATGTGATTTCTCAGTTCACAAGGGCAGCATTTTTTGATTGGTATGCAGAGGCCTCCAAAGAAATTTTAAATAAAATATTGCTTTACAAAAAGATTCTTTGACCAAAGTTATGAGGAATTAGAAAAACTTAAGCAACAAAGTAATATCCCTAGCAAGCCCTCGTCTTCTCTGTCCTTCAGCTTTTTCCCTATATCTTGTTCTCCCTCTTCAGAAGCCTCTTATCCTTCCAGTCTCTTTCTTTCTACAACTCTATCAAACCTTCTATCTGCTTCCCCTTATCCAGACCCTTTACCTTTCCTCAACTCTTCTAAAACCACCAAAGTCTGTTGCCTTTAAAAATCCATCCTTCCCATATACTAGGTATGCAGGGAACTATAGAATCTAAACCTTGGACTCAAGCTGAATTATGAGCTATAAAGATTGCTTTAAACCTAGACAAGACCAGCAAGTACTCATAAAATAATTTAGAATTCTTTTTGGTGCATATGACCCAGAGTTACTTGACCTATAGCAACTTGTACACATGGTTGGTTGGAAGCTCAGATGCTGAATCCTGTGTGGCAAAGCTGATTGGACCTCCCCAGAATGGGACCTATAGGATCCTTCTTTCCACAATAAGCTCGAGACTCAAAAAGAAGTTCCCGAAGCAGGGCTAAGTCTCCTGAACCATACATGAAATGTTTCTAATAAACATTGATTGAACCATCATTTAATCATGCAATAAATTAAAGATGAAATGATGGGATATATTTTTTAGGATAGACTAAACCATATCTTCCCCAAAAGTTGTAGGTGTGAAGATGCTGATTGAACAGCAGCCCTTGCATCTCATTTTGCCAATGGAGCTGAACCTGAAACTGGGCACCTAATTCAAAGAAATTAGAATAGGAAATAGCCTCATTATCTGAACTAAAACATCTGACATAACATTTTGAAATAATTTTAGGATGAAAATGAGACAAGACTTAAACTTGTGGCCCTAAAGATCAAATAGCTAAGCAGACCACTTCTCAACCAGCCACCTATTGATAAGGACACTTGTAGATTTTGTAAAAAGAAGGGACACTGGGGAAGAAAAATTGTTTCATCCTAGCAAAACAAACAAACAAACCCATCAATTTAGATCAATAAGGAAGGAAAATGCATTCAATATTCTGGATTACTTTTAAGCAAACAAAGTGAATTATAAATATAAATGGTCAACCTCACTAAGTCTTGATGGATACTGGGTACTACTCTTTCTATGTTAAAATGTACTGCCATTACTCAACCTATTCCTCAACCTATTCCTCAGAGAAAACAGCACACAGGAGCAGGTATTTTAAATAATTCAGTCCTTAACTGTAACCCTTGTATACTTTACTGAAAAACTTCCATTTTTTGCTTTGTGATACCACAATTGCAAAGTTAATAAGGAGATATATGCTTTGCAAATGGCCTTTGCAGTTACACATGGAAGGAACAATTTCTTGTGATTTGAGAGGGCTCCTTTATTCATAATCCAGTTGTTTTTACTCTGGATATACCTTTGCCTTCTCTATAATATTTAATGCATTCCTCTAATAAAGATCTTGACACCATACTTCACACTTTATGGGCTAAAACTTCCAGCAATGGAAATGGAACATAATTGTAAGAGAACCTATTAAAATTCAACTAGATCTTACCAAACCATCACCCAAGCTTTCCCAATATTCTTTGAGGCCAAACACAAAGGAAGAGCTCAAGCCTATCTTTAAAAACCCTATATTCAAAGATCTTCTCATAGTTTGTAGTAGCCCTTGTAACACTCACATTTTGCCAAATGGATGAAAATATAAATTGTTGAAGACTTCAAAACCATCACAAAATTGTGATCTTTTGTTTCTTTGTAGTACGTAATTCAGATACCATCCTGTCATCTATTATGCTTACAGTCAATTGCTTCTTTGTCTTGTCTTTTTCAGCATACCTAAGAGGACCAAGAAAGTCAACACTTTTTTACCTTCCACAAAGGAGAATAACATCCCTGGGCAGTCATGCCTCAGGGGTACCCTGAAGCCGTGTACTGTTTTTCTCAGGTCTTTAATCACGACTTATAAGATGCAAATTTCTCTTGTGATTCAGTTCTGATTAATAATATAATATAATGTAATATAATATAATCTCTTATTTTGTTCAGGGAACAAGGAAGTTGTAGAAAAGATCATTTGCTTATTCTCAGCGTTAATAGGAAAAGAACATGATGCTTCAAAAGATAAATTACAAATGTCTCACAACACAATCCTTTATTTAGGAAATGACCTATCTAAGGAAGGAAATATTTTCCTGATAGATTAAAGACTGTCCAAATATTCTAGACCTCTTTCAAGGTGGCAACTGGGAAAACCTCTAGGCTTAACTGGAAAATGAAGGCAATGAGTAACAAACTTTTCTGTGATTCCAACACTTCTTTATGAATTGTCTAAGTCTTCAGTAAGAGACTCTGATCTGGGAGCACAAATACAACAGGTTTTCTGTAATCTAAATAAGGCCTTATAATAGCCTCCTTCCTTAGGCACTCCTAACTACAAAAGCCATTCCATCAAATTGTGCACCAACAATTTGAACAAGCCCTTCAGGTTTCAACTCAATTTCTTGGGTGTCATCAAAAACCAGTTGCTTACTATTGACTCACCCTTGACCCAGTTGTAAAGGCTTTTCCCCCTTGACTTAAGGTAATCAGTGTCATGGCAAAACTTATTGATGCTTCTGCTGAAATAGTTCTAGGCTCTTTATTTAACCTCATGGTCCCTCATGCAACACAGACATTACTATTGACTGAGAACATGCAGCACTTTTCAGCCAACTGGTTAATCTCTTAAGAGATTCTGTTACTCTCTCCTCTCACATTATTTTTCATCCCTGAAACAACCTGAAACATGTCACTCTCCTGTTCCTAAAAGAATGGCAACAACATGATTATCTTACTTCAGTTAGGAATCCTTCTGTACCTTGCAGATGTACAATGTATTAGAGATCCCATTGAGAAGTCTGACCAAATATTATTTGTGGAGGGACAATTCCTCAACTGAAATGAGGTTAAGCAGGACATGCTATTAGGGATTTAAGAAGATTGTTCTTTAGAATATAGTCATTTACCTGAAGTAAAATCAGCCCAGACGGCAAAACATATTGTTGTTCAGAAGCCTATTATATTCCTTCATATTGAACAAAAGGAGGGATTGACAATTTTGGACTTTTTCTGAGATCTGTATACCTGGAAAACAGAGGTTAGTTAATATATTCCCCCCACTTTGTGTTCTAGGAAAGGATTTACTGAAAAGAGGCACCAATTTTCTCCATACAATTTATATGAGTCCCAGTCTATTCTTTCTCATGACTTCAATAAGAGTTGTGTGTCTAGGTGTCTATGGACAATTAGTTTTCGACAAAGATGCCAAGACCATTCAATGGGAAAAGAATAGTGTTTTTAATAAATTAATCTGGGATAATTTAATATAGTCACATGGATGGCATATGGATTCTTAACTCACACTATGTAAAAATTAACTCAAAATGGATAAAAAAATGTGAGTGTAAGAACTAAAACTATGGAGTTCTTAGAAGAAAACAGTGGTAAATCTTCATGAACTCAGTTGTGGCAGTGGATTTTTAGATATGACCTCAAAACATAGGCAACAAGAGGAAAAACAGATAAATTGAGCTTCATCAAAATAAAGAAATAAAAAGCATTCAAATTGGCAGAGAAGAAGTCAAACTCTCAATCTTCATACATGACACGATACTTTATGTGGAAAACTCAAAAGACTTCACCCTAAAATTGCTAGAACTCAAACAGCCATTCAGCAATATAGGAGGATAAAAAAATCGGTGCACAGAAATAAGTTGCATTTCTATACACTAACAATGTGACTGAAGAAAGAGAAATTAAGGAATCAGTCCCATTTACAATTGCACCAAAAACCATAAGATACCTAAGAATAAACCTAACCAAAGAGGTAAAGGATCTGTACTTTAAAAACTACAGAACACTTACAAAAGAAGCTGAGAAAGACACAAAGAAATGGAAAAATAGTCCATGCTCATGGATTGGAAGAATAAATATTGTTAAAATATCTATGCTATCCAGAGCAATCTATACATTCAAAGCAATCCTTATAAAAATAATATCAACATTATACAGCTGGGACAAACAATCCTAAAATTTGTATGGAACCAGATAGCCAGGGGAATGTTAAAAAAGAAAACAAAAGCTGGGGGTATCACAATGTCTGACTATATTACAAAGCTGTGATCATCAAGATAGCATAGTATTGGCACAAAAACAGACATGTAGATCAATGGAATAGAATACAGATCCCAGATACGGACCCTCAACTCTAGGGTGAACTAAACTTCAACAAAGCAACAATTTTTCAATGGAAAAAAAGACAGTGTTTCTGGAAAACAGTATGGAGTTTCCCCCAAAAGTTGAAAATAGATCTATCCTATGACCCAACAATTGCACTACTGGGTATTTACCCTAAAGATACAATTGTAGTGATCTGAAGGAAGGGAACATGCACCCAAATGTATATAGCAGCCATGTCCATAATACCCAAACTATGGAAAGAACCTAGATGTCCATCAACAGATGAATGGATAAAGAAGATGTGATATATATACAAATGGAATACTATGAAGCCATCAAAAACTGAAACCTTGCCATTTGCAGCAACGTGGATGGAACTAGAGGGTAATATGCTAAGCAAAATAAGTCAATCAGAGAAAAAATTATCATATGGTCTCTCTGATATGAGGAATTTGAGAGGCAGTATGGGGGGTTTGGGGGGGTAGGGAGGGAAAAAATGAAACAAGATGGGACCAGGGAGGGAGACAAATCACAAGAGACTCTTAATCTCAGGAAACAAACTGAGGGTTGCTGGGGGTGAGGGGGAAGGTAGGGTAGCTGGGTTACGGACATTGGGGTGGGTATATGCTTTGGTAAGTGCTGTGAATTGTGTAAGACTGATGATTCACAAACCTGCACCCCTGAAGCAAATAATACATTGTATATTAATAAAACAACAACAAAAAAGAAAGAATAGGATGTATGAGAGCATATTAAAAAAAAAAAAAAGAAAAGACAGTGTCTTCAATAAATGGTGCTGAGAAAACTGGATAGCCACATGCAGAAGAATGAAGCTGGGCCATTCTCTTATACCATAAACAAAGATAAACTCAAAATGGATGAAAGACCTATATGTGAAAGAGGAATCCATCAAAATCCTGGTGGAGAACATAGGCAGCAACCCCTTCGACTTTGGTAACAGCAACTTCTTGCAAGACATATCTCTAAAGACAAAGGAAACATAAACATAAGCAAAAATGAACTATTGTGACCTCCTCAAGAAAAAAGTCTTCTGCACATCAAAAGAAACAGTAAAAAAAAAAAAATTAAATAAATAAAAGCCCTAAAAGGCAACCTATAGAATGGGAGAAGATATTAGTAAATGACATATCAGAAAAGGGCTGGTATCCAAGATCTATAAACAACTTAACAAACTCAGCACCCAAAACCCAAATAATCCAGTCAAGAAATGGACAGAAGACATGAGCAGACATTTCTCTAAAGAAGGCATACGCATGGCCAACAGATACGTGAAAAATGCTCCACATCACTTACAAATTAAAACCACAATAAGATACCATCTTGCACCAGTTAGAATGGCTAAGGTTAACAAGACAGAGAATAACAAATGTTGGCAAGGATGTGGAGAAAGAGGGATCCTCTTACACTGTTGCTGGGAGGAAACTGGTACAGCCATTCTGGAAACAGTATGGATGTTTCTCAGGAAGTTAAAAATAGAGATACCCTATAATCCAATAATTGCACTACTGGGTATTTACCCCAAAGATACAGATGTAGTGAAATGAAGGGGCACCTCCACCCCAATGTTCATAGTAGCAATGTCCACAATAGCCAAACTGTGGAAGGAGCCAATAAGTCCTTCAACAGATGAATAGATAGAGAAGATGTGGTTTATATATACAATGAAATATCACTCAGCCATCAGAAAGGATGAATACTTACCATTTACATTGACATGGATGGAACTGGAGGGTATTATGCTGACTGAAATAAGTCAATTAGAGAAGACAATTATCATATGGTTTAACTTATAGGTGGAGTATAAGAAAGAGTGTAGAGGATCATAGGGGAAGGGAGAGAAAACTGAATGGGAAGAAATCAGAGAAGAAGACAAACCATGAGAGACTTTGAATCTGGGAAACAAACTGAGGGTTGGAGAAGGGGAGGTAGGTGGGAGGAAGGGGTAACTTAGCAATGGGCATTAAGGAGGGCATGTGATGTGATGAGCACTGGGTATTATATGTAACTGATGAATAACTGAACTCTACATCAGAAACTAATGATGTCTATATATTGGCTAACTGAATTTAAATTTAAAAATGTGCTTCAAAGGATATTATCCAGAAGGTGAAAAGACAGTCCAAAGACTATGGATATATTTGAAAATTGTATATCTGATAAGGAATTTGTATCTAGAATATATAAAGAATTCTTACAGCTCAATAATAAAAACGACAACCTAACTCAAAAGGGCAAAGGATCTGAATAGACATTTTTCCAAGGAAGACATACAAATGACTGATAAGCATATAAAGATATGCTGTTGATCATTAGTCGTCAAGCATATGCAAGTAAAAACCACAATGAGATACTACTTCATACCCAGTAAGTTAGAATCAAAATGTTAAGATAATAATGAGTCTTGGCAAAGACATGGAGAAACCAGAATCCTTGGGGACGGCTAGTGAGGAAGCAAACACACTACTACTTTGGAAAACAATCTGAAATTTCCTTCAAATGATTAAATGTAGATTTACCATATGACCCAGATATTCCACTCTTGGAAATATAGCCAACAGAAATGAAAATAAGTCAAGCAGAGAAAGACAACTATCATATGATCTCCCTGATATGAGGAAGTGGTGATGCAACATGGAGGCTTAAGTGGGTAGAAGAAGAATAAATGAAACAAGATGGGATTGGGAGGGAGACAAACCATAAGTGACTCTTAATCTCACAAAACAAACTGAGGGTTGCCGGGGGGAGGGGGTTTGGGAGAAGGGGGTGGGATTATGGACATTGGGGAGGGTATGTGCTTTGGTGAGTGCTGTGAAGTGTGTAAACCTGGTGATTCACAGACCTGTACCCCTGGGGATAAAAATATATGTTTATAAAAAAAAAAAAAAAAAAAAAAAAAAAAAAAAAAAAAAGAAATGAAAATGTGTGTTTACACAAAAACTTGTACACAAATGCTTTACAGAAGCAGTGTTCATAATAGTCAAAAGGTTGAATTAACCCAGAACTCATCAGTTGTATATTTGGATAAATAAAATAGGATATATCCATATCCTATGGATATAATGGAATATTATTTGTCTATAGAAAGGAATGAAGTACTGACATAAGCTACAAGACGGACAAACCTTAACCACATTAATGCTAAGTAAAAAATGCCAGTGATGAAAGACCACATATTGTATTATCCATTTATATGAAGTGTCCAGAATATAAAATCTTAAAGGACAGAAAATAGGCTAGTGGTTGCTTAGGGCTGGAAAAGATGGGAGGTGATAGCTAAACCATATGTTTTCTCAACTGAGATGATAAAAATATTCTAATATTGATTGTACTGATGGTTTCAAATTTGTAAATAAAAATAATTGTACATTTTAAGTGAATCATTTTATAGCATGTGAATTATGTCTCAAGAGAGCTGTTTAAAAAAAAAAAAAGACAAATGGCCCATGATTGCAGATGGTTAGCTCTTTGTAGCTTGTTTCCTGAATATAGGAATCTGGGAGCCCATTTCGGAATACCTTTGTCCCTTTTAATTCAAACTGCCAGCATTTTCATTAATACGAGTCTCTTAAAAATTTTATGGATTTACACTGTTGGTGAGAATGCAAACTAGTACAGTCACTCTGGAAAACAGCATGGAGGAGCCTCAAAGAGTTAAAAATAGAGCTACCCTATGATCCAGCAATTGCACTATTAAGTATTTACCCAAAGATACAAACACAGTGATCTGAAGGGGCACCTGCACCCTAATATTTATAGCCGCTATGTTCACAATAGCGAAATGACAGAAAGAGCTCAGACATCCATTGACAGATGAATGGATAAAGAAAATTAAAAACCGAAATCTTATAAGTTGCAATGATGTGGATAGAAAGAGAGGGTATTACACTAAGTGAAATAAGTCAATCAGAGAAAGACAATTGTTATATGATTTCACTGATATGTGGAGTTTAAGAAAAAAGCAGAGGATGATTGGGGAAGGGAGGGAAAAATAAAATAAGATGAAATCAGAGAGGGAGGCAAACCATAAGAAACTCTAAACTCTAAGAAACAGAATTGCTGGAGGGACGTGGGGGGGGGGAGGGGGTGGGGTAGCCAGGTGATGGGCATTAAAAAGGGCATGTGGTGTAATGAGCACTGGGTGTTCTATGCAACTGATGGAAAACTGAACTCTACCTCTGAAACTAATGATACACTATATGCTAACTGATTACATTTAAATAAAGTAAAATTTAAAAAATTTTGTGCTTTTTTATGAAGTTGAAAAGAGGTTCATTCCATGACACAAAAGCTGCATCCATAATTATTTTTGGGTCAGATCTTCTCATTCTGACTGCCTAAAAGGATGCAGAGGGTCAACCCTTTTACCTTCCTGTAAGCATCTACTACACACCACCTTCAGTACTTCAGAGAGATCTTAACAAATGTTTTACAGTTACCCTTTGCAATACAACAAACCAAACCAACATCTAGTGAATTAAAACAGTCATGATTGATTTTGTGAGCCAGTTTGGAGATTTCCATGTTGATTCTGCCTGGTTTTTGTTTGTGTTGTTTCAGCTAGAGATTTAGCAGGACTGGAAGGTGCAAAATGACCTCACTTACATGTTTGGCCTTTGGTTCTGGATTTTGGTTGAGATTCTTCAATCTTCCTTTACATGGCCTCTCATCTGCCAGTAGGCTAGTTCAGCTGCCTTCCGTGGCATTCTCAGGGAAGTCTGCTGAGAGAAAAGTAGAAGACATGAGGCCTATTAAAGCTTAACCCCCGAAGTTACTTATGTCATTTCCACCATATTCCATTGGGCAAAGCAAGTTACAGCCAAGCCTAAATTCGAGAGGATGGAGAAACAGACTCCACGGCCAAACGAGGGGGAAGGCAAAGTCATACTGTGGTATAGTGTCTTACTGAGAAAGAGGAGGGATTAGGGACGTGAAACAACCTGCCAGAGTCCTTGCAAGGATTTTGGACTTTATCCTTTGGTGGCTGGGGCATCTCTGAAATGTATTAATAGGAGGGAATTATATGATCAGTTTGTGTTTTAAAATGATGACTCTGAAGGGAGTGTGAAGATGGACAGACGAGAGAAAGACAGAAGCTAGGCAAAATGTATTTAGAAAAACAATGAAATCATCCATTTAGAGATGATAAGGGCTTGAACACAGAGATTGGAGGAGATAGCTTATGGACTTTAAAACCTGATTCAGTGTTAGGCAAGTGTCAAGATTTTATATAGCGTAGCAACTCACTATACCATGAATATATGTATATATGATAAATCATATATAACATTTCTAATAATACATATATGTGACGTAAACTATGTCAAGTGAAAGCAAGGGAATAATGAGTGTAGAGTTTGAGATGATGACTATCTTAGATGAGGGATGTAAGCTACTACAAAAGCTTTGGATTTGTGATGGATAGTAGGCTCCTACATGCCTGCTTTATTGCTAACGGAGGGAGAAAGGGAAATAGATACCTGTAGACCCACGATGGAACCACAGCTGAAACAAGGATTGTTCTTTATAGATCTGATCCATGAATGAAAGCGAGAATGCTGATCTGCCTTGTGAATCTCAGTAAGATGGATTAGCAGGTATGATGCAGCATTTCCCAAACTCCCTTGCTCCGGAATCATTTGTCCACAGACGAAATACGGAAGGTGCCATGGCACTTATCATTTCGCAGATGAGGAAATCGAATTTGTGAGATATAAAACAAACTTGCTCTTTTTTGTCATTCTGAATTTAATTCCTCTGTTTTCTTTCTCTTTCTTTTTCTCTTTTACTTTCTTTTTCTTTTAGTGACCTGTTACATTTTTATTAGCTAACACCCACTCAGTAACATTTCATGAGGACTAAATACTTCAAAAAGCCCTGTGAATACCATAAAAGAATAAAAACCATATTCTAGTCTCCAGAGATGTGCTGTCTATTATAATGGCTATAAGCCATCTTTGGGTTTAAGCACTTGAAATGTGGATAGTGTAACCAAGGAACTAAATTTCTAATTGCATTTAATTTTAATTAATTTTGTTTAAAAGTTAAAATATTTTCCCATTAAACATAACTCTTAGTTCAGTAGGATTATATTTTACTTAAAGTCTTGAAAATTTAGCATCTAAATTGAGATGTGCTGTAAGCATAAGATACACACTGAATTTGAAATATGGTTAGACAAACAGATTCTATTTTATTTTTTTATTATACTATGTTAGTCACCATACTGTACATCATTAGTTTTTGATGTAGTCTTCCATAATTCACTGGGAAAAACAGGTTTTAGAAACAAAAAAGATCCATTCTGTTTTGGACACATGGAAAAGGGGCCTTATTATAAAGAAAGATTTAAAATATTTCATTAATAATCTTTTATGTTTATTGCCTGAGAAAATAATAATTTTTATATAAATCAGGGTGAATAAAATATATTTTATATTTTAATATATTTTATTATTATATATTATTATTAATATTTTAATATATTTAATACAATATTAAAATTCCATGTTATTCTTATCTGCTTCTGTTTGACAGCACTGACCTAGTAATTTTTTATTTCTTAGGCACAAACTTTGAAACACTGTACTTGCCATGTGCCCTCATGAACATCAAAAGAGAAAAATATCCTTCTTTGGCTTTCTGAGTTTTATATCGTTAGCTGTCAGTGGCTCTCTGTAATGCGGGTGGTCAAAGCTTGGGGTCTGCGAGGGCATCTAGTGTAGGAAGTGATCACTGTTTCTTTGTGGCAGTAACCTCTAAACAGACAGTACTCATGACTGATGAGAGGCCTCTGTTTGACTTCTCTACTTAATCAATCTTGGCAACAGTTTATTGCTTGCTTGACTAAAACATGGCAGAGATTATTGCTTTAAAGATCCTTTGTCAGCTCTTTGCAGGGCAGAGAATTCTCAGGGCCACACAAATTACCTTTGTATATGCCAATGATGAAAAAGGCAGGCGTGATGGGGTAGGAAGAATGAAACTGAGAAATGTTAGAGCTCAAAAGCGCCCCAAGCCCTCTTGCAGTAGAGTCAGGGTGTCACTCAGAGGACTGAATCAGTATTTAGAGTCTGGATTTGACCCTTTCAGAGAGGAGATGCATAGGAGTAGCAGAAGAGGCGTTCCGGAAAGGTGTGTGTGTACAACTACACAGACATACATAATTTAAAAATTTTTACCCTTCCAAATAAAGATCCACACAATAAATATCTAATTTCTTCATTTAACAAACATTTACCCAAGCGTGACACAAGCCGATGGTTTGGTTGTAGATGGAAGAAAAATAGAGGAATCAAGAGTAGATGTTGGGTTTCTACCCTGAACAACTGGGCTGTGCCATATTCTGAGATGCAGAAAGTTCAGATCCAAGGTCGAGGACATAGGAATGAAGGGAGCCTCTATGTGCATGTAGATTATACAAAAATCTCTTGGGTGGTATTCTGGCTTTACTTCCATTTGGTTTTAAGTCTTCTCCAGATGACTCTCTAATGCAGCCAGGGTTGAGAACACTGGGACCTCATGGGATCCAGAAACAGACTTCAGAAGCAGAAAAGAGCCATTTCATTTCAAACACGAAAAAAAAAGAAATGACACTGTCCTGAACTGAGTCAGATTCAAGGATCAGAATCCTTGCTTCAGCTCTTTAATCTTACAGAAGTGCTGCCCAGTTAGCCTCAGTTTGCTCACCTGTAAAATGGAAGGGTTGGAGAGGAGGAGCAATCTCTTAGGCAGCTGTTCCCTAGATGATGGTCTTTGGCAATATACTCTGAGCGGCACAGCGGTTAAAAAACATGGATTTGAACACTGCTATAAGAAATCCCCAATTCTGTGATGATCCTGGACATGTTCTCCACCTCTCTTATGATTGATTTCTTTGGCTGAAAAAAATGGATCTCAATCCCTAAAGCCCCAAGTTGTTACAAAGGCTAAACAAATTGATACCTGTTGAGTACTTAGTACAATGACTCTCACTTGAGGGTTGGTTGGTAAAAGTAGCTTATTATTATTATGCCCTTTTATGCTCTTCTTACTTATCTTGCCTCATTTTGTTGATTTTATACATTTGGCTCATTTCTCTATAGATTCATAAGGACATATTCTCCCCCTCCCCCAGCCAATGCTTAAACTAAAACATGAGATTACAAAAACCTCCACAATGAGCCGAATTAATTATCATCCATTCTCCACCCTCAGAATCTGTAAGACTGTACTTGAATAGTGGAATTATCCCTGGGAGCTTTCCAAAGCATTTTCAGTACAAAATCTTTACTTACAAAAGGGGAAAATAAGTCTCCCGTAAGAATATATTATTTCATTTGGAAAGTACAACAGTAGTAATTGCTTTATTCACTTGTAACAATTTCACCATCCCGAACTTACCCACAAACACATCTTTCCATCTGAAAGTCTCACTGCCAGAGAGCTCGTTTACATATTTTGAAAGGAGGGGAAGAGAAAGGAGTGGATATTTATTGCGTTAAGCCCTGTGCTATGCTTTTTAATGAAATTTTTAACAGCCAGGTAACATTTTGAATGCATAGACTCTTTCAACCCTTTAAAAAAAATCTATTTTAGGTATATGTAATGATTTATGTTTTAAAGCCAGTGTTGGGCGCACAGATTTTTATTCTGTTATTCTACACGTTTCCCTACATCTACAATATTTCGTTCGGCTTTTGTTTTGGCAAGGGGATCTGCTGCATGACCTCCATAGGACAAGGAACTATGTTGTTTCTTGGTGCTGCTATACTCAGCACCTCTAGTGCCTTATTTATTTATTATTTTTTTTCCACGTATATTGATGTTGGGGGATAAATGCTAAATGGAAGTTTAGTGCCTGCCCAGGAGGCATTCCTGGCCTGCTGGGAAGTTTCTGAAGCAACTTCAGTAATCACTCCTTCAGTTAAAAACACACTGAGAAGTTGTATGGCCCAGAGTGCAATTCTCCATGCTGGAGCTTGGTTGGACTAAATAGTTTTGGATTCAGGAGGACCGTTTCCCATCAGGAAGATGGGAATTAACTAGCCACAGTCAGCATGTCCCACAGAAGACAAATGCCTCTCCAGTAACAGCACTTTCAGCGGGTAAATAGACCTGACATTTACGCATCTATTGCTCCTTTCGCACTAATAAGTCTGACTGGAGGCCCAGAAATCATTAGAGGAGTGAGAGCTTTTAATGAGCTCTAGGAGAAGAATATGGTTGAAAAAACACATTACCTGCAGTTAGCAGCACCAAGGATGCTAATGTTAAAATTTATGAGAAAAGTGCTTGAGGAAGGTCTGAGCCATTATAAAAGCTAGGCATAATTTCTGTTTTAGAAAAAAAAAAAATCAGATCATTCTTTTCAAAAAGGTCTACTCTAGAGTTTACTAAAACCTCATCTTAGGTTTTATTTTAGAATTTTTTCCCCTTCCTTTCCTCCCCACGATGGTCAAAGCTTAGGCTGAGGAACAAGCAATGCGAGCAATGTGAGCTGATTTTAAAAATTTATTTATTTAATTTTTTCTGCCAAAAAAAACACAAAAAAGTGTACAATGGTCTCCTCAACTGTCTTACCCACTAACGAGGGGCTGCTAATGCTCATCTGTTCTGTTCTTTAACCAATTCATTTATTTAATAAATCACTTAATAGACATTTTAAATTCCATACCGACAGAGTGCCTGGTAATCTGATATGTGAAGAGACTCATAAAACATCTTATTTTCCCAGGGAGTTTAAACCCACACAGCATTTACTTTCTTACATAGTGAACTGATGGTTAAAAGCACAAACAGACCTGGGTTTGAGTCTGGTTTCCCAGTTAATGCAGGTTAACCAGGCAATATATTGTCCATAGCAGAGCCCTTCTGAGGGACAAAAGAGGTGCCAGCAGTAATTGTTTCTGTTATCTACTGCTGTGAAACATAATACCCTAAAAGTTAGTGGCTTACAACAGGAATTATTATTATCTCTCACAATTCTCCTGTTGACTAAACCTGGCAGGGTGGTTCATACTTGTAGTCTTTCTTATGGTTTTTGGCTGGGGTGGTGTCCTCTGAAGGCTCAGCTGGGCTCGATGTCTAAGACGACCCCCTCATCTGACTGGTAGGTGGTGCTGGCTATTAACTAAGACCTCCACTGTGTTGTCAACACGAGCACCTCAGGCTTTTTCACGTGGCATGGGTTTCTCATAGTATAGGGGCTGGGTTCTAAGAAGGAACATCCACACAAGCAACTGTGACATACCAGGTGGTAATTGCAAGTCTCTGCAAAGGTGATGCCTAGAATGGCAGGTCACATTGTTTTGTGACCAAAGGAGTCCTAGCACAGCCTGGAGTTAAGGGGCTGGATGAATAGACTCTACTTCTTGGTGGGGAAATGACACTTATATTCAGGAGGAAACAAATGATAGTGGGCGGCCCTCTCAGAGAGAAGCTATCTCAATAATTACACCAGGAGAAGAGAGAGAGCCCAGAGGTTGTTTTTTTTTTTTTTTTTCTTAAGATTATGTTTATGGACCCCCTGGGTGGCTCAGTGGGTTAAGCTTCTGCCTTTGGCTCAGATCATGCATGGTCTCAGGGTCCTGGGATTGAGCACTGCATCGGGCTTTCTGCTCGGCGGGGAGCCTGCTTCCCCCTTTCTCTGTGCCTGCCTCTCTGTCTCTTTGTGATCTCTCTCTGTCAAATAAATAAATAAAATCTTAAAAAATAAAATAAAGATTTTATTTATTTATTTGACAGAGAGAAAGAGAGATCACAAGTAGGCAGAGAAGCAGGCAGAGGCGGGGAAGGGGAAGCAGGCTCCCTGCCAAGCAGAGAGCCAGATGCGGGTGCAGGGCTCCATCCCAGGACCCTGGGATAATGACCTGAGCCCCTGAGCTGAAGGCAGAGGCTTAATCCATTGGGCCCCCAGGTGCCCCCCAGGGTTGTTCTAAGGATTGTCATCCAACCCCAGTCTCTATCTGTAACATAGGGTAATACTAATATAACTCCAATTGGCTTATAATGAGGATTAAACAAAATAGTTCAGTTCATTGGCACACAGTGAATAAGTGAGGGGTCCAGCTGTTAGATAGCCCCGGGCTGATCACACTATTCTCCATTTCCATGGCCATAAACCCGGATTAGGCCCTTTGTCACCTTTCATGTGGTAGCATCGTTTTTGGACCAGGCTTGCTGTTTCCATGTTCAGTTCTCGTCCACCTGCCTGTCCTTCAGATACTTAGTAGTTCATTTTCACGAAGCATCCTTCGCTCACCCTCCTCTGCTCTGATACCTTCAGCAGGCCCTCACATTGTCAGCCAAGTCCAAACTAGCTTGTGCCCAGACATTGGCCCTGTAGAGCAATAGTTGCTGGGAATGGACGTTTCCTTTCTCCCTGCCTGGAAGGCTCTTTCCTAAGTCCTGTATGTCAAACCTCCCATTCCCCAAGGTTTATCTGACAGTGTTCTCTCCTTCATCTGTATCCGCATGTCATCTGTGCCTGCCATAAAGCTCTGGGGCCTTTCTCACTCACTTTATGATTATAAGAATATGTGGGTGTTTCAAGGGCTGGAGGGAGGGAAGGAGGAAACAGATCGAAGTAGAATGTTTTTGAAATAGCTGTTTTTTTTTTTTTTTTGTTTCCAGCTCTGTCATCATTTAGTTCTCTTTAAGTAAGCTAGGCTGTTCATCGAGGGCCTTCACTAAAGGATTTGGCAGCCGAAAGATGGTTTTGAGATTCAAAAATCCTAAAATGTGATCAATAGAAATAACTCAAGGCATACACTGGAAAATATGAAGAGAGGAACAAGGCTTCCATCTATGACATGAGAAAATAATTTCCCCCAGGCTTTGTCGAGAAGAAAGGGACACAGACAATGAGCAAAGGCAGAGGGAACTGTGTGGCCCCAGATGAGAGTACCAAAACTGAAAGAAAGGGCTGTATAGGAGGGGTAGAATCAGCATTTCAGGAAGGCTCAGTTTTGCCCAAGGGAGCACCATCCTTGTCCCATCTGAGAGACTACACATATGATGCTGGTCTAGTGTCCAAAGCACAGCCAGAACTGCCTATGGACAGATACGATGTCTGCCTTACCCTTTGGTTGGTCCTTGACTGACTTACCCAATGGAACAACCACTTCACTGTCCTTGAGTTCTCCTACATGCACGAGAGAGGATGAGCCTGGTCATTGATGAATGGAGGGTATATGGGAAAACATATGTCTGGAACTCTGCTTTGGTGTGTATGAGCTGATTTAACCTGAGAACTGGGCTGAGGCAGGGATCAATCTTAGCACTGCACCATTACTGTCATGAATAATAATGCATAAAGAATTATGGAATGAAAGCCTATTGCTGAAGGCACCATGGCATTATTTAGATTCTACACAAAAGATTTGTCTCTCTTCTCCCATCCATTTATTTATACAGTCCTTTATTTATGTTCATATATATTTATTTTATGCTTTGGTTTATAAGTCAATATTACTTTATGCATTCTTTTTACTCTAACTGTTTTAGCTTTGGCTATGAAGAGTTCCTTCAGTTCACTCCTGTGTCCCTTTGATATACACCCATGGTTTTTTTGAGCAATTCCTTACTTTTTGGCACAAGATTCTTCATGCTTATCATGCATTCTTCCTGTTCCAATCATAGAATAAGCCATTTCCCTCAGGAGACCTGGTCTCTTTTATTGGAGAATAGCATTAGAAACCAAGATCTGGGAATGAAATGTCTTTGTCTTTTCATTTAGGAAGGGAAATTCTCTCCAGAAGGCTCTTATTTCCATCTCAACACTGGGCTAAGAAAATAAAGTATTAGTCCCTTCGTCTTCCATGATAGAGGAGGGTATAGTCAGGAATGGATGTTAAGTAAACTAACCTACAAGATTTGCCACTATGTGAGAGCCAACTGCTGCACATCCAGATTTACAAACCAGATTGTAATAAACACCCACTGGTTTACTTGGAAATGTGGCATACTCCACTGTTGCAAAACTTTATGTTCCTGTTTCAGCCTTAAGTGCAGACTAATACTCAACATAATATAAATGTATTGGGTTTCAGCCACTTATAATAATAATGATGGTGACAGTAACCAATGTTGGTGAAGTGCTTGGATAAGCTATGGATTATAGTAAGTATTTTGCATGTATTATTGGATTTGGTCCTCAAAAAAAAATCCCTAGGCACAATTATCATCCTCAGAGGAGGCAGCTGAGGCTTAGGAACATTAGTGACTTGTCAGAGCTAACAACTAACACGGTGGATCCAAAATTCAAAGCTGAGCAGCCTTGAACAAGACTTTAGCCTCATTTACCTGTGACTGCCTTGGCCATTTATAAGGGAAGACATTGCATTTGGGGATATGGCACCTGCAGAATCTCTTGAAAGATGCATTGCCAGGTATTCACATAGAGCACATAAAAGCTGTTACATGCTCTGCAGAGCATGTGATATCCATATGCTTAGATCTATCATGCCACAAGTGATTTCACCCAATCAGAACTCAGCCAGACTCTGCTCCTGTGGGAGTCACACACCTAGAATAGTTGGTTTATGAAAGATATGAGAGCTCAGACTCCAGTTCAAGATGACATGGCAATTTATAAGCAACGTAAACTGGTTGAAAAAACAAGGCACCATTCATTTAGTGACTTCTAAGATGAGGTATTTATGCCTACCACAAAATTGTCTGCAAGTGACAAGAAATATGACAAAAGCAAGATATTTGAGTTAGGCTGTGCAGAAAACAAAACAAGTAGAGGAAGAGGAAAACAAGTTATTTGATGTGTGGCTTTCAGTTAGGACTTCTCCCACCTTGGTAGAGCCACCGCTGAATTTCTATCCTCAGTTTCAGCCTTAATTGAAACCAAAATCCGTGGGGCACCCACATCATGCATGTCTTGGCGGTCTGTCATTAATTAAGTGGTAATGCACTGGTATAAATGAATACACTCTTGATTTAACAGAGTTAGAATCCTGGCCTGACCATGTGTGTCACTTTGGGCAAGATTTGTAACCTCTCCAAACCTCAGTTTTCCTATCTATAAAATGGAGACATTTTACTGTTTTATGAGAGATAATAATTTTTAAATGTTTTTCAAACATTAGTTCTTACATATTAGTTTTAATATAAATTTTATTAATAGAATAGATGGATTATTTCTGTATAGTTAATTTGTAATAAAAATTTATTATAAATTAACGTTCTGGGTAACATGGTACTTTTTAAGTGAATCTTCTCCTGTCAGAATATGCCAAGCATGACTTATTTAGCCTTTAGTTGAAGATGCCATCATCATCATGGATATCATGAATCTTCAGTTTTAGATATGCTGTTCAGTCACTCCTGACTCTCCTTGGCAGGACCCCTGGTTACCATTGTAATTTTGTCTATTTCTTCTGTTTACTCACACCCAGTGCTACAAGGCTTCTAAGCTGTTTGTGTGTGTCTCCTCTCTGTACCCAAGCCTGTTTCATCTCCACAAGACTTTATGCAAACTCTCCTCTGTGCTTCAAATATTCCACCTTCTGTCCTTTCTTCTTCTTCTTCTTCTTTTTAAAAGATTTTATTTATTTATTTGACAGACAGAGATCACAAGCAGGCAGAGAGGCAGGCAGAGAGATAGGGGGAAGCAAGCTCCCTGCTGAGCTTAGAGCCGGATGTGCGGCTTAATCCCAGGACCCTGAGATCATGACCTGAGCTGAAGGCAGAGGTTTTAAACCACTGGCCCTCCTATAACCCAGGCACCCCGTCCTTTATTCTTCTGATCAAGCTTTGTATTTATTGTTCAAGGCTCATCTCAGATATCACCTTTTCTAATCTTTGCACTGACATTCAGAGTTAGATATCTCTCTCCTGTGCTCTTGTGGAAGTCTGAACATACCCATATGGTGGCATTTATCACAAGTATCATAGTTCTTTGCTTATTTTTTTTATGCATATCCTCACTGGATTCTGACTTCCATAAACTATTTTTTGCCTTAAACTTTGGATATTCCAGACCCATAAAAAACAATTTAATAGTCTCTTTATACATACTTAAATGAATAAATGGACATAAAAACACACTGGGGTTTTCCAACACTGGGTGCAATCAATTGATAGCAGTAACATAATTTTTGTGCATCATTTGGACTGATTTTGCTACTTCTTAGACACTTATTGAATGCCCCACTACATGCAAGACACTGGTTCAATCTGGAGGACAAAGGGGAAAACAAAACAAAACAAAACAAAACAATGTTGTAATCTTTTCCATGATAGGAAGCCTCTACCTCTTTCCTCTTGATTCATAGTTCCTCTCCAAGAAAGAAAAAATTGTTCCTTCAGGCAGAGTCTATAATTTGTCTGCCTTTTTTCCATCCCAAGACTTAAACTAAGGAGGGAACCAGAAGGTCCCTCCTAAGACTCAAAGTTGATATATATACTTTAGCCTAATTTTTACCAGAGCTTTGCTCTAGGAATTACACGGTGCTATGCCACTAAATAAAGTACAGCTTTGTTTTCTATGTGACCATGGCTCCTTATATATAGCTCTCCAAGAAATTGGTTTTGGTCAGAGTGGAGATTTTGGGGGTTGGTGAAGGGTGGGGAATGGGGAGATAAATAAGGCAGCAGGATTTAGGCTTTTCTGGGTTTCCAGCCATACCATCAAAACACTACTGAAATTCATTTCCCCATAATAGAAAAGACACATGAACCAATATAATCTTATCCTTGCCCTCTAAAAATTACAATTTAATGACCTTATGAAATTTATGTGAATGAGGAGAGCTGGTATATTAGTTTCCTAGGTTTGCTGTAGTAAGTTCCATAGCCCAGATAGCTTTAACAACAGAAATGTATGCCCTTGCAGTTAAGGAGGAAAGAATTCTGGGATCAAGACACTGAAAGGCTTGGTTCCTTCTAGGGGTAGTGACGGACAGTCTATTCCACGCCTTTCTCCTAATTTCTGGTTGCCTGCCATTCGTGGCATTCCTCCGTTGTAGATCCAACATCCTGGTCTTCATTTGGGTGTTGTATGACATTTCTCCCTATGTGTCTGTGTCTTTCTGTATTCTCTCCTCTTATAAGAACACCAGTCATTAGATTGAGGGTTCACTCTAAACTCAGGCTGATTTAATTTGGGGATTAATTACATCTTGGAAAGATCCTATTCCTTTGTTTGTTTGCTTGCTTTAGTTTCAAATTCTTACTTACACTCCAGTTAATTAACAATATGCAGTATTCATCCCAACAAGTGCCCTCTTAATACTCATCACCCAGTTAACCCATCCCCCCACCCATCTCCCTTCCAGGAATCCCCAATTTGTTCTCTATAGTTAAGAGTCTGTTTTATGGTTTGCCCTTTTCTCTTTTCCCCACTATGTTCATCTGTTTCATTTCTTACATTCCACATATGAGTGAAATCATGATGTTTGTCTTTCTCTGACTAACTTATTTCACTTAGTATAATAACTCTAGACCCATCCATATCATTGCATATGGCAAGATTTAGTTCTTTTTTTTATGGCTGAGTAATATTGAATTCTATACATAAACCACATTTTCTTTAACCATTCCTCAGTCAATGGATATTTGGGTATTGTTGATAATGCTGCTATAAACATTGGGGTGCACGTATCCTTCTGAACCAGTATTTTTGTATTTGAGTAAATACCTACTAGTGAAATTACTAGATTATAGGGTAGTTCTATCTTTAACTTTTTGAGGAAACTCCATACTGTTTTTCAGAGTAGCTGTGCCAGTTTGCATTCCCACCAACAGTGCATGAAGGTTCACCTTTCTTAGCATCCTCGCCAACACCTGTTGTTTCCTGTGTTGTTAATTTCAGCCATCCTGACATGTGCAAGGTGATATCTCATTGTACTTTTGATTTGTATTTCACTGATGATGTGTGATGTTGAGCATCTTTTCATGTGTCTGTTAACCATCTCTATAAAGACCCTATTTCAAATAAGGTCATGCTGTGAAGTTCTTGGTGAACACAAACTTCTGGGGGATACTCATCAACTCATCACAGCTGTCCTAAGATAAATGGTAAAAAATAGTGTTACAAGCATGCTGTATGTGAAAGAGACATTGATCTGGGAATCAGTAAATGTACCAAAACAAGCTGTGCAATTGAGTAATTCAATTAACCTCTCACTCTCTAGATTTTGGTAACCTTATCAGTAAACTAAGATATTTAAACTGGGATCTCAAGTTTGAGGGGATCTACAGACTGATGCAGGTTATCATATGATAATCCTTGCCTGTCTCCACATTTGACTGTCCCTAAGATCCCTTATTATATCTTATTTTCTGTAACCTGTTATTTAGATTCCTAATAGGACCCTCAAGTCTAATGCCTCCTCATTAAGTTTCTTATATTCTATCACTAGGGAAGCCATGCAACAGAGTCTAATCATAGGACACTTTTGAGTGTACTATGAAAACTTACATGGGATAATAGACAAAGACTGGAACCGTCCCAGGCAAACAACGTCAGTGTATCAATCTCTATCAAAATGGTTCTCAGACTCTTCACTCCAACTGACTTGTAAATTACTGTGTCTAATGATAACTTAGATCATGAATAGTAAGATCCATGCCCATGACCAAAATTACTAATTAACCATAGAGCTTTTGGGGGTGATGTTAAATCTATAATTAACTTCAGAATCCTTCTCAAGGGTGTTCCAGGTAAGCACTATCAAAGCATAGGACTTGACAAACAACATGGAAACTCTTTTCTACATTGGACTATGAGAATTACTAGTTTTTCTCTATGTAAATGTGTTACTTACTAAGCATGAAACCTTGATTTTTAAGAGTGAAATTCTAATAATTAAGATCCCATGCGTTCAATGGCATAATATGTTGGGAGGGAGTAACCAACTAGATACTTTGCAAAATATATTTTTAAAAAGATGAACTAAAGAAAAATATCTTCTATGTAGAGAAAGAACGATACAACTGCTCTACTTCTATGTTTTTTATTTGAATTTTTGATTTAAGGAAAGAATTAAAAAAACAATAATAATTTAGTTTCTTTCTACACCTGTTGGATTAGAACTGAATGTGATAGTGGCCCTCATGAGATAAAACTGATTTTGTGTTGACTGTTTGCTGGGAAGGGAGGAGATGATCATCAAGTCCTCAACCCATTTATTCCATTTACAGAAGTGGTGTTGGAGTGGTAACTGGAAAGACATGCTCCTGAGAAAGAAGCCTTGTAAGCCGGTCTAATTGCCTTTTAACCTACTAATACTAGACCTCCTGTCAATCAAACAGTGGCTTCTGCTAGCAGCAGAATCCTTATCTAAGAAATGCTTTTAGTAGAATATGTCTGCTTGTCTAGGTTTGTGTAAGAGCTTGGATAAACTAGGTGACTCTCTAAGTATAAAATGGAGAAGCTTTGAAAGTTAGTGAGGTGATTGCATGTTTTACTTAGAAACTATATCAGTTAACCTGGGCCATAGCTCATCTGATGTAGATAGGAAGGGCCTGGGGAGCAACACTGGGGTCCTGGGCTGCTTCTTGCTTCGCCTATGTTTTATGATGACCTATATTTTTGAAGACATTAGTAAGGCCTAGTAGTGGATAAAATATTTTATTCTTGAGTCTCATTAGACAATCTGAACTTTTGGGTTGTCTCGGCTTTTTATTATGGGCAATACATATTCTCCTTTAAGTTTAAGTTTTTGACAGAATATTTCTAAATAGGGGAATTCTTGCAGAAATCAGAGACTGTAGCTGGCTTCATTGTTGTTTCTCTTCTGATGACAGATCAAGGATCAACCTGGAACAGACCAAGAGATACACGTGGTTTCAACTGCCCAATTTGTTGAGGGCAAAAGCAAATGGTGGAATAACTATCAAAGTTTGTTGGTGATTTTTGTGGATTCTTGAGCATATAGAGAACATTTATTCTATTTATTTAAGATGGAAATATAAAATACACCACAGTTTCCTGCTCTTGCACCAGGTACAAAGTGAAAAAAAAAAAGAGGCATAAATAAATCCATAAACATGATGTTCACAGAAGAGTCATAGCAGGCACCAGAAACTGTGAGAAAACCCTGAAAGACATAAAATAGCCAACATAGAATTGAAAACAGAAACTACCATGAAAACCACCATAGGAGGTCTGATAACAAAATCAAGGTTGGCAGCTAAAAGCTTGCACACCTGGGAGTGACCTAGACTCAGGTTAAGTAGCAACTCTGTGGCCCTCAACAAATAGATGCTTTGGTTTTGCCCATAGAAATAGCTTGGTACTTGACCAAACAGCCATGTCATTTCACCTGGATGTCTGCCTCCAGGTGCAAGCAGAGAGTTTGGGAGCTTGTGTCACAGCGAAAACACCCCGAATGACTGGTTACTCCAGAAAAGAATAGAGGGCAGTCACTCTCGGACACCTTGTGTTCTCTGTGAAGACAGCCTCAGAACCACGTCCTGTGGTTACCTCCAAGTCCACACTGCAGAGAGATGCATCAGAAAGTTGGCTGGAAACCTCATATACAAAAATTAACATATAATCTGCAGCCATAAATGTCTGGGGAAAGACAACATTCAAGAGAAAGAGAGAAGGAGCCTCAGTTCAGGGGACCAGCCGGCTTTGGGTGTGAGTCAGATGTGCTCCTTCAGAACCAGAATTATGAGACAAGATCCCAACCTAGGAGAGACTTAGAAGAGAAAGGGACAATCTCCTTAATATAACCCAGGGCACATTCCTATCCCTTGATTTGTCATTCATGCCCTTGGTTGGCAGAAGCATGACATTCTTACTCTACACTACAGCTCAAGGAGAAAAGAAGACAAAGCAAATCAAACAAACTCCGTAACAATTAGGCCACTGCCCAGCCTGGCTAACAGGAGTGGGAACATTTTAACAATAGTTTTATGTTATTAAGACCTTGGTTCCTTGGTTCTGGTGGGAAAATTGGGGCAATTGTTATCAAGGTCATAGAGACCATGTTTTCTCAGTGGATAGCATGATCCCCAAATGGGTCAGAATTGATTACTTGTCGAAAGGATTCTTGAGATTGAGAAGAAAAAACTATGCAAAGAGATTTTCTTTTCCTTGACATTGGAAGGAAAGAAAATTTGTGAAGAGGGATACTAGCCTCAAAATGTCATGTATAAATAATGCTTCTGAACCTCCCAAGGAGAAAAACTCTAGGCCACAAAATAATTACCAAGATGTAGGAATTACACTGTTCAATGGTATCATTTTGTGTTTTCTGGCAAAGGCAGGAAATTCCTTTACTGGGGCACAGAGGGAAAAAAAAAATGTCCTTCAGTGTTTGGTTAAATGTCACCTTAAAGAAAATATTTCTGAAAACATAAAAGTCTATATCAAAGCTCATTAAGGAAGACATAGACAAAAACATTTTCTTTAACCTAAAGGCCAAGGAGAAACTAATACAAAAATTGTACATTTTAAAGTTTTACAACTCAAATTCTGCTTGGCTTTCTCTTATCCTGTTTTATTTTGAGAAATTTACTTAATTTTCTGAGCCTTTCTGTCTTCATTAATAAAAGAGGGATGGATGGACCCAGTATGGTTTTTTTTTCCTCAAGGAACCCAGTATGGTTTTTAAAAATAATTACAAAGTTATGTATATTTATATTGGAAAATAAACTGGAATAATGATAATTTAAATCTATAAAATTACATCTTTGCCATCTTTTCCCATCAGAATCAAGTTTAATCCCCTAACACTGAATGCAGTGCCTTGTTCATACTAGATGTTCTATCACTATTGAATGAATGGATAGTCTTACATCTCTGAGTTGGAGCTGTAGACAAGCACCAGACTGTGGATTTTTTTTTTTTTAAGATTTTATTTATTTATTTGACAGAGAGAGAGAGATCACAAGTAGGCAGAGAGGCAGGCAGAGAGAGGAGAAAGCAGGTTCCCCATGGAGCAGAGAGCCCAATGGAGGGCTCGATCCTAAGACCCTGGGATCATGACCCAAGCCAAAGACAGAGATTTAACCCACTGAGTCACCCAGGCGCCCCTGTGGATGGTTTTGAATCCCACACTGAAGAGCTCTTATTTTGAACTGAGAAATGTCTTCATTAAATTCACACAGTCATGTGGAATTTGGAGCTGAATATTGGAATTAGTGGTGGGTGATGGGGAGGGAAACTGAGGGAACAGAACTAGGGAAATAAGTTAGGTGGATTCCATAATAGTTTGAAGGGTGTTATCTTCTTAACCACATTTCTGCTTACTTTATTGCCTCTAATGATGTCCCACAATGAAGGGGAAAAAGGAGGCAAGAGAAGCAGAACGAGAACAAGGAATGTAATCTTGATTATTTGTTGAAATCCCGAGTTTTGCTTGATTCGTGCTAGGTGATTCCAAGCATCTGGATATTTTCTTATTTTATGGACAAAACAAGCCTATGATCTGGACACCGTGGCCCACTGTCCTTTCCAGTAAGGGAATTGAAGCTAAGGATGATAAACTACATTTGAAACCTCCTCTAGATACTGAATATTACAGTGATTTTCAAACCAAAGTTTATATGACTACAAAGCCCCTTTTCCATCTGGTAAACCATATTTCCTGTCCAGATAGAAAAGAGAAAAAAAAGTCATACTTCTTAGTGTTACACTCAAGGTTCCTCACACTGTGCAGTACTAGGATCACAATGAAGAACCACCTTCAAAATATATATTTTTTAATTGAACTGTCCCAGCTCATCATCCCTTCCCCTTGATGATGTTGGAATCAATGTCTACTTTCCTTTGTTTCTAACATTATATATATATATATATATATATATATATATATATATATATGCATATATATATATACACTTATGCATATATATATACACTTATTTTTATATTTTAGTATTATACATTTTATATAAAATATACATTTTTAAATTGTGACATAATTGACTTACAACACTATATAAATTTAGGTGTCCAGGACAATGATTTGACATTTGTATATATTGCAGGATGGTCACAATGAATCTAGTTCACATCCATCCCAACACAAGGTTATAATTTTTTTTGTATATATTATATAATATCTTCATACTACCTTTGATGCCTAGAAAAGAACCTCATGATTTGCAGGAGAATTATGCTGAACTGACTTTTCCCCAGTAGCCTGATAGCATCCTTCTCAATCCTCCCTATCTGAGAACTTGAAATTTTCAGGGATTCACAGGTACAGAATCCGTCAGCACCAGAGCACGAATGAACAGGTGATTCTTGAGAGAACAATCCTTTCTTACTCAGGCCCCGCGTTCAGCCACAGAGTCAGTTTTCTCATTCCATCGTCTGCCTGTCTCATTTTTCTCCAAAAGAGGCTGGAGTCCTCTTTAGAGAGTACAGAATCTAACTGGTTGTTTCCACAGATCAGATTATCTGGACAAGTTCAGGGGCAGTGTATGAAGGGAAATGAAAGATAATACCCAAGAGTACTGGGTTATAACGAAAAAAAAAAAAAGGAAGAAATTAAGTGAAAAGAGCACCTAATAAGTAGAAATGTGGAATAACCTTGTAAATGAGGTTGACAGCACCTTTTCTTCTGGAGTCAAAATAGAACAGAACAAATCACTGAAGAGCTTTTGTGCGAGGCAGTCCTGAGTGTCACGCTGGTGAATGTGCTGACCTCTTCAGCTCCCTAATTTCTATGGCTCCGAGAGCTAACATTCCCCGCTGCCTCACTGGAAGAAAGAGAGACATCTCTTAATGATATTACTGAACACTGACCTTTTCGAGAAAAAGAAGCCTAGACAGTTATTAATTAAAAAAAGAGGAGTGACTACAATGTAGCTCAGATATGAGGAGATCCCAGTTTCAAGGCCGTGCGCAAGTTCAATGTATATTTGAAAAAAGAGGGGTGACTACAATGTAGCTCAGATATGAACCTGGAGATCCCAATTTCAAGGCCGTGCGCAAGTTCGATGTATATTTAATCGAAGAACAGCTTCCTTCTGGTATCAGTGCTCAGATTTGTAAGTTGCAACGGCAGAAACAGTCATGAAAACCTCAATTCCCTATTTGTGTTTGCTGTCATCTTCACTGCTACCCGGTATGCTAAAAATAGTATTAGGCATTGTATTTTGAATCTAAAAGGAAAAAAAAAATGTGTGTAGAATTTCCAGCTGGCATATTACGCTTTGAAAATGGTCTATATACTACAAATGGAGTGATATATATATATATATATATATATATATATATATATATATATTATAATGGAGGGATGACCAAAGTATATAATGTGTGTTGTGTCTGCTCTGTGAAGACTGCTTTGATCTGGGGGAGCCTGGGTGGCCAGTCGGTTAAGAGTCTGCCTTTGGCTCAGGTCATGATCCCAGGGTCCTGGGATTGAGTCCCACATCGGTCTCCCTATTTGGCGGGGAGCTTGCTTCTCCTTCTCCCCCTGCCTACAGCTCTCTTCTTCTTGTGCTCTCTTTTTCTGTCAAATAAATAAACAAAATCTTAAAAAAAAAAAAAAGACTGCTCTGATCTGAAAGATGAGAGTTTTTAAAAAATTAACATATGATGTATTATTTGCTTCAGGGGTACAGGTCTGTGAATCACGGGTCTTACACAATTCATAGCACTCACCATAACCCATACCTTCCCAATGTCCATCATCCAGCCACACTACCCCCACATCCCCCAGCAACTCTTGGTTTGTTTCCTGAGATTAAGAGTCTCTTATGGTTTGTCTCCCTCTCAATCCCATCTTGTTTCATTTTTTCCTTGCCTACCCCCACAACAATGAGGAATTCTCAAATTCCTCATATCAGAAATATCATATGATAATTGTCTTTCTCTGATTGACTTATTTTGCTTAGCCTAATACCCTCTAGTTCCATGAAAGATGGGATTTTTGATTCAGATCCCCACTTAACCAAGATAAGAGTTAGCTGTGTGATTTGAGGCAGATCAGTTTACCTTTATTGATCCCAGATTCCTGATTTGTAAAATTAGGGTCCTCTCATCTAAAAGCCTGTGGTAGGCAGAATGATGGCCCTCCAAAGATGCCTGTGTCCTAATTCCCAGAACCTGCACACGTTAGGTTCCATGGAAAGGGGAGTTAAAGCTGCAGGTGAAATTAAGGTTGCTAATGGGTGTACCTCAAGATGGGGGGAATATCCCAGATTCTCAGGGTGGGCTCAATATCATCACCAGAAATCTTGTAAGTGGAGGAAGGAAGCAGGAGAGAGACAGAGAACCAGAGAAGTGACAGTATGAGAATGATGCCCAACCTTGCTCACTTTGAAGCTGGAGGAAAGGCCACAAATCAAGGAATGTGGGCAGCCTACAGTAACTAGAAAAGGCAAGGACAGGGATTCTCCCCAGGGACTCCAGAGAGAACACAGTACTGTCAGCACCTTAATCTTAGCCTCGGTTGGCTTCTCCTTTCAGGTCTCTGCCCTCCAGAACCATAACAGAAAATGTGCGTTTTTTTTTTTAATTTATTTTTAATCTTTTTTTTTTCTTAATTTCTTTTCAGCATAACAGTATTCATTGTTTTTGCATCACACCCAGTGCTCCATGCAATCCGTGCCCTCTCTAATACCCACCACCTGGCTCCCCCAACCTCCCACCCCCCGCCCCTTCAAAACCCTCAGGTTGTTTTTCAGAGTCCATAGTCTCTCATGGTTCACCTCCCCTTCCAATTTCCCTCAACTCCCTTCTCCTCTCCATCTCTCCATGTCCTCCATGTTATTTGTTATGCTCCACAGATAAGTGAAACCATATACACTATAGAGTATTACGCGTGTTAAGCTGTTAAGTTTGTAGTACTTTGTTAGAGTCACAATACAGAGCCCTGTGAGAGCCAGTAGTGATGCAGATGATACAACTTTTCTGGATGAACTTCTGGGAGTCCTAGCTTTCACTATTCATTTCCTTCCCCTGACTGGCAGATCTCCACTCACAGTGTTAACTGGCAAATTTTATAATCAGAAGGATAAATGATAGCCTTCAACTTAGGGGAAGCAAATTAACTTTGGGCAGGCAGTTGGGGCTTAAAAGCAAAGTGGCATCTTGGCAGTTTTTTCTGTGGCTGCCAAGTCAAAGAGAGGTGGTTTGCTTTATTTTGTAACTTTTAAAATTTTTTTTATTTATTTGTCAAAGAGAAAGGAAGAGAGCACAAGCAGGGGGAGAGGCAGAGAGAGAGAGAGAGAGAGAAGCAGACTCCCTGCTGAGTGAAGGGCCCAATGTGGAACTCGGTCCCAAGACCCTGGGATCATAACCTGAGCCAAAGGCAGATGCTCAACTGACTGAGTCACCCAGGAGTCCCACAGGTGGTTTGCTTTAAAGAAGCAGGCTTTCGTGTAGGTGTGCTGACAGCAGACAGTACAAAAAAGAAAAATAGAAGTTTCCTGATTTTTAACCATATTATTAGTAAATAATTATTAACTTACATCTTATTTTCCAAACCCTATGCCTCCTTTATCTCACTGTACTAACTAATAATGCCCTTAAGCTTCTGTTACATAATAGGGAAGATAGTGGGCAACCTTGTCTTTTTCCTCATTCAGTGGAAAAGATGATACAGCCTATAGTGTTTCCCAGTAAGTAATATGTCAGTTTGGGGGAAGAGGTATTTATTATTATGTTGAAGATGTATCTACCAATTTATATTTTATTTAATGTTTTTACATGCATGGTTGTTGAATTTTGTTAAATACATTTCTCATCAAAGTTGCAAAATTTTCCTACATAGTTCTATTAATATGATAGACTGCATTCATCAATTTCTAATGGAACTTACATTTTAGGAGTGTTCTAGAGAACAAATAAACAAATGAAATGTATTATATGTCACGTGGTGATTGATTCTGGAAATGGAGATGGGCCATAGCTTGCAGGTGGGGAGAAGTGAGGATGCAAATACTTTACGTGCAATAAATGCTGAACTCATTTATTCCTTTATTTATTCAATACTGTTTGAATATCTGTATTTTGAACATCCACATTCATTAATTTCTATACTCAACAGTCATTTTGAGTACCCTGTGATACCTAGTTTATAACAGGGATGTAATTTAGAAACAGGAATAAGATAAAATATCCGCCTCCCAGGGCTCCCTAAGTTGTGTGGAAGGACCCAATGGAAGGAAGAGAAATCTGTGAAATGTTTCAAAACCAATAAGAAGGAGTTAACGTACCACCCTTCCATACAGGAATGTTCTCAGACTATCCAAAACTCACCACCCCTTGTCCCTCTTCTTGGAGAGACGTTCAGGATCGCCAGAGGGAAAGTTGAGTGATCCAGCAAATCACATGCCTTTCAAGATAGGGAAGCCTATGTTTGTTGGTTCACCAAAACATGTTAGTGACATATTACTCCTGTTTTCTTCATATTCTGCAATGTCTGTTCTGGGGCTGTGGTAGACATTGGCTTTGACTACCTTACTTTTTAGCTGTATGTCTTTCTTAGGGGAAGATAGGAAGAACTGTAATACATCTTCTAAATCTATGGAGTGAGTTTCCACAAATCTAGCATCCAGGCAAGATTCATGGGTATCTTCCTTCAGTAATTTGTGACATACTGACACTGGGCAGCAGTAACTAGGTGCTCTCTATGTTGACGGGCAGCAGCACTAACATTCTTCCTGCTCAGTTGGCAGTGTTGTTTACCCTTTTTAGAAAGGCAATGTAAACCCTTACACTCATTTAATGCCATCCCAAAAGATGAGTGAGTCATTTCTCTCCTATTTTTCAGTACAACACCAAAATCATCTATTTTCTGTGTCGGATTCAGAGAAGCCTGCCTTTCATGGACAGTGGGGCAGTGGCGTTCACACACTGAACCTGACATCTGGCCCTATCACTTTTAGGAATTACCTTGCCTTGTTGTGGGCTGCCACTGCCTTGCTGACTCTTCAGCAGAATTGACTCAAAGGATGACCTTGACCCCTCCCCAACTTTACTTCCCTCTCGTAGCTTAGACCCATCATAGAGTGATATGTCCTTTCAGTTTTTTCTTCTTCAATTTCTATTTTTAAATGGCAAATAACTAGCAGTCTTTCATGAAGCAGGTCCCAAGTTTCTACTAAAAAGAATCAAAAAAGAAAAAGATGAGAAAACCAACATTGGGTGAATCCAATGGAAGAACATTAACCATCATAGTTCATTCTGCCTCATGGACCTTTCAATGATCTCCTCTTATGAAGGAGAGCCTGATTAAAAATGCAGGGGAGTAACTCATTCCAGGGTATATACCAACCAGGACTGTGAACAGCTACTCCTCTAATGCATTTATTAATTTCTCATTATTTATGAAGCATCAAATGTATGCCATGTAATCTAGGTGGTCCAGATAAAGCAAGTTATAAGACAAAAAAAAAAACAAAAAACAAAAACAAAACAAAAACAACAACCATGTGTTCATGAAGATTACATTTTATTAAGGGATAAGACAACAAATAAAAAAAAAACAAAAGATTGTGCCGGTGCTGTGGGGAAATATAAAGATAGTAAAGGGAAAGGGAAATGTTGGGAGTTAGTCTTCTTGTTTAAAGCCCTGAGGGGAGTCCCAAGGTTCTAAAGTATGGGGATCTCTAGTAAAAGATGTTTCTGGAAGTTGGTGTTGTAAATCATAAATCCATGAGGTGGTGACTTGGTTATATGTTTGGAAAATAACAATCAAAAAAAGGCAAGGTTGGTCAGATTGAGATCAGAGAGACACAGAGAGCTGGATTGTAGAGAGTGAGAGTTCACTGTAAGGACCTGACTTCTCCTTTAAGTGAGATTGGAAGCCACTAGAGCGTGTTGAGGGTAAGAATGTTATAATCCCATTTACCTTTTTTTTTAGTGGTGATCCCAGCTGCTGTGTTATGAAGGAACAGTAGAGAGATGGGCAAGAAAAGATGTAAAGAGATCAGCCGGGGGTAGGGGGTAGTGGGGGTTGTTCCCAGGTGGAGAGTTATGGCACCTGGAGTAGCAAGCATGATGGTGAGAGGGTTGCAGACTCTGGAAACATCTTTAAAGATTAAGCCAGCAAGATTTGCCAATCAATTGCATGTAGAATGTAAAAGAAACAAACAGAAAGAAGCCAAGGATATTCTAAGGTATTTTGATCAAGCACTTAGAAGAATGGAAATAATCATTGCTATGGACTGAATTGTGCCCTCCCAAAAGTCATAGGATGAAGCCCAAACTACCCCCCCATGTGACCTTGAAGGTGATTAGGCTAACTAATGAGATCATAAGAGTGGAGCTCATAGGGCAGTTGTCCTTTTAAAAGAGGAAAAGACTTTGTTTCTGTTATGTGTGGACACAATAAAAATACAGCTCTCTACAGGCCAGAAAGAAGGCCCTCATCAGAAGTCAAATCAGCTAACACTTGGTCTTGGACTCCCCAGCCTCCAGAACTATGAGCAATAAGTTTCTGGGTCTTAAGCTACCCAGTCTATGATATTTTACTATGGTCACATGAACAAACTAATTCAGTCATTAACCTACAAGTAAAAAGGGTATTTTTTGGGGTCAAATATGAGGGAGAAAATAGCCATTCTTGTTATGGATGCATGCTGTTTGATATGCCCATTGACTATCAACATGAAGATATTGTACAGGCAGTTGGATAAATGAGTCTGCCATTCAGAGGAGTGCTCAGGGTAGACATAAAATTTTATTTATATTTATAAATTGTATTTAAATCCATGAGACTAGATATTAGGGAGTGAGTGTATGTGGAGAAGAGAAAAATTCTGTGCACTGAGCACTGCACCATGTCCACACTAAGAAGGCAGTGACATGAAGACAAATGTAAAGGGACAGAGAGAGGTGCCAGCTGGAGAGGAGAACCGAGAAGGCAGAGCTTTCTAGAAGGCAATTAAAGAAGTGTTTTGACAGGGAGACTATATCAACTGTGTCAAAGTCTACATATGTCAGATGTCAGGTAACGAGGACTAACAATTGATCACTGGATTTGCCATTGTGGAGGAAGGTCATTGGTAAATTGTCATGAGTGGTTTTAGTGCAGCGTTGGGATGCTGGTCTGAAGGGAGTGGATAAAGGGCATGGCATAGGAAACTGAAGACGAAGAGCGCCAACTCCTATGTTGAGGTATGATGTATAGGTGTCAAGGCCCATCAGACATGGTGTGTAGCCATTCTGAAACAAAAGGTCTAGTGAGACAGGCATGCTGGGGATGACAGATTTTCATAAGTTCTATTAATTTAAAGTATAAAAACCAAAAGAAGAAACAAGTAATAGAGCTGAGAGGATACCACTATGCCCTCTTCCTGTCTAAATGTAGACAAGTTCCATTGGATGAATATCTGCTTTACCTGGTAAACACTGGGGGCTTAAAAGAATAACCTGTGCAGCTGATGTGGTTGTGAAAACAGTATCAGGCCAGAGCCCTGACAAGTCATGTACTCTGCCTGTTGCCAAGCAGGGACACTTGATGACTTTCAAAACCTCATGTCTTTTGAGTACAGAGGACAGCCTATGTACAGAGCCTATGACAATATATTAGAGAATAAGAATAAGGAGAAAATCCTGAAGTGTAAGAGAAAGATATATATGAGAATTATCTACTGCTGGCCTTAGAATGAAATGTTTGGACTCTGGAATCCTTCTAGAATGCAAAGAGAAAAAGTTTTATAAGACAGGTGAAGAATGCCATTGGGATGTAATAAGTTGACTGGGAACTCGAAGAAAATAAATTGCAAAGGGGAGGTAGAAGATATAAGAAGGACCACAGGAAATGCAAATGAAGTGAGGTTTAAAGCTATATCATAAAGAAAGTGAAATCCAACTTTAAAGTATAAAATTTTATATCAGTTACGCAGAGGACAAAATTGATTAGCTTTCCAGGAATACTAAAGGAAAGGACAAGCAGATGAAAACAAAGGGCTGTAGACATAGAGGAGTAAGATTGGAAATCCAGCTTGGTAAATATTCTGAAAACATTAATAATCAAAAATTTCAGAAAATCATCCCATGTTGAATTTTTCCCTGGTATTTTTTTTTTTCAGACTGAAAAATTCCAATCAAAACTGATGTGAAGGGACACTTCCAAATTTTTGAATTGTAATGTTACATAATGTAAGCTTCATTATCAGACATCAAGGTGTATGATGACATATGATAATTAAACAAGTATAGAACTGTCCCAAAAGTCAATATATAGACCTAGATCAATGGACTAGGTAGGATAAAGAACCCAGGAAAAGACCCACAAAAATGCAGAAATATAATATATGATATATGACAGATGGGGCATTAACACCAAAGGGAGAAAAGTAGACTAATTTGATAATGTTGCTTCAATAATTTTTTATAACACATAAAAATGATATAATTTTACTTCACATGATACACAAAAATACATTCCAGGTGAATTAATGGCTTAATGTGCAAATTTTAAAAACGTTTGAAGACAGTGTTGTGACTTTAAGGAGGAAAGAAGACCCCACAAAACCCAAGTCACTAAATAAAAAAGGATACATTGACTATTTTCAAATTGTATACTTTTTTTTTCAGAAAAAGACATTATAAAAATTATAAGAAGCAATCAAAAAGAAAAAAAAAAACATGAATAGGTAACACACAGGTAAAACAAAGCCTTATTGGACAATAAACAAATTGGAAAAGATGTCCAGCCTTGCTAGTAACCAGAGAAGTAAAAATAAGACCCATAATGAGATACATTTTATATGCAACAGCAAGGCAAAAATGAAACATTCTGACAAAACCAAGTGTTTGCAGGGATGCAAATGAAGTTGGAAATCCAGCTGCCATGGGTGTGGGTGGAACTGTAAATTGGTGTTGTCTTCTGAGTTACAGACCCTAGCGACCCTTTTATGAGTAAATATGTACAAGACTCTTTACAGCCACATTGTCTGTAATAGTAAAAAAGAACCTAAATGACCTTTTACAGGAGAATGAACACATTAGTTGTACTCTATTCAATACTACTTTGAAGTTACTCAAATGAAAGCATATATATCAATATAAAAAATCTTAAAAACATCACGTTGAGTGAAACAAGCAATTTGCAGAATAGTGTGTGGAATATATCATTTTCATAAGGCTTAAAACATGCAAAACACCTATATATGGTTTATGGATATGTATTGTGTCTATGTACATACCCACGGGTGTGTATGTGTGTGTGTGTGTATAGTAAAGTGCATATGTAATAATTTTTTTAAATGTGGGGAAAGATAAATGCTCAATTTAGGATAGCAGTTAACTCTGGTGGCCAGAGAAAAACCTTCATTTATCTTCATGAGGCTGTATTTCATAAGCAAGAGAAGGCACTTTGGTGTTTTTATGATTGTTTATACCACTGGCAAGCACAAGATATTCAATATAATAATATATGACTATAATAATAATAATACCCATGTACAATTCCAGATTACTTCTGTGAACCTTGGGAAGTATGTATTGTAATGGTGGGATAAAGGTGAAGGTGAATAAAATGTGCTGACTTTCTGTATCTTACATTTTAGAAATAAATATAGCATTTCATTTGCCACTGATAATGAGAGAAATAGAGGTTAAGAGGTTTTTTTAAGCTTAGTAATTTTTTATTTGTAGAATTAAAAAAATGAGATATATGAATTATCCAAAACACCAGGAAAATAAAAGCAAATGAAACTTTGTTCTTATATAAAATGACATAAAAGAACAAGGAAGCACAAAGGCAAAAAAGCACAAAGGCGAGTAATAAAAGAAATGTCAACCACAGCAGTTGGATAGAAAACCCCTTCACTGGAATAGCCAATACTTGACCTGCTTGGGTTAAGAATTTCTTCTGGGATTAAGAAATCTTAATCTCAAAGTATGTTTTTATGTGTTTCAGTGAACTCTGGTACAGTATAAATTTAGGGATTAAAAATTAAAATAAATTTAAGAAGGATATTTGGATTAGAAAAACTTGTATTTTACCTTAATATGCCTTGCCAATCAATTGAAAAATGAAAATATCTGTTATAGCTTTGCTTCTGGGTTTATCTATATATATGTGTGTGAAAAGAAAGAAAGACAGTTTCTGTAATGAAAGAACATAAATTCAGTTTCTTATCAATATTTATGACAAAAGGACAGAACTTCAAATTTTCACTAATTCTCTTAAGGAGGTAATTTAGAATCAAGCAATAATATTAAAAATGACATGTTAAATGAAAAGCGGTGGAAAAATAACCAATCAGAATGATAGCTTGACAGGCAATAAAACATAATGGTTAAGATCATAAATACCAGAGCTAGTCGGTCTGTGTTTGAATCTCAGCTCTGATACTGACTAGTTTATAACCTTTGTAAGCTACTTGACTATTCTGTGCCTAGTTTGCTCATCTGTCAAATAAGAACCCAGACGTGGTATTCAAAATACTCATCTGCTAATAAATTAATGTAAATTACTATTTAAATGAATAGGTAGATTGAAATATATTCCCTTTTATTTTCTAAATATGTTGCACAGAATATATAGTGAAGTGTTACTAAGTATTACTAAGTAAAATGTTACAGGGTAGATTATCAAGTTACTTGATTAATTCACAAATCATTTGTTAATTTTAAGAAATTATTACTGTGACTTTCTGTTTAACCGAGTTGTCACTGGTTAAATGAGACTCCTCTTAAGCCACGATTTGACTTAGGATCTGCATCAAAATTTCCCAGCAGCCCTAGTACATTGATTGTTATTAGGTTCTTGACATCTAGCACTTTGTTGCAGCCAGAAGATGGCTGGACCCTTGCCTGTAAGGCATAGGCAGGTATTCACTTAGATGCTAAAGCACCCTGTGTTGCTTGAACCTTGGTCCATGTGACATCCTGCTATTAATGATGCCTGTTTCGCCACTTGGTTGGCTGTGCCTGCCAGTGGTGCTTCCCAGGAGCAGCTAGCAGGTCCTGTAGATAGATACCTGTGCTGTCAAACCATCTAACCTACGTCTGCAGGGATGCTGTAGCCTTGGTTGGGCTCAGCAGCCATCTTCTCTCCTACCTCCCAGCATCACTTCCAGACCCATGACTTGTCTCTCAGCCTTCTGCTGAGTGACGTCATGTGGTCATCTGTGGTCTCAATAATTAGAGTTGCTCTTTACCAGCCAATAGGAGTGGGTGACAGTGTTTTTCTGACTCTCTGACAGTATTATGTATACCACTGGAATTAGAGAATCATAGAGAACCTTGTGGGATGTTTGTGAGGACTACACAGGGTAGTTCAGGTAAAGCTCTTACAATATGCCTCACATGTAACAATCACCCAACTAATATTAACTGATATTAGCTAAATTTATTTTAACATTTAAAAAGCTGAAAGAGGGTACAACACAGTTTTCATAGAAAAAAGAAAATCCCACTAGCATTAAATCATTGCTCTTGCTGTAAATTTGTTGATCAAATTTCTCTTCCAGGAGCACCTGGGTGGCTCAGTGGGTTAAAGCCTCTGCTTTCAGCTCGGGTCATGATCCCAGTCGGGCTCTCTGCTCAGCAGGAAGCCTGCTTCCCCTCCTCTTTCTTTGCCTTCCTCTCTGCCTACTTGTGATCTCTGTCTGTCAAGTAAATCAAATCTTTAAAAAAAAATTTGTCTTCCAGGGTGTACTGCCTGAGTATCTCTAGTGCAGCGATACATGATATTTATTTTGTGAAATTTATGGTATTTTCAATATAGTATAACAAATGGAATGGTTGTATGGGTACAGAATGGTTGTCAGTGTATCAGCTGTTATCCCTGTGGTAGCTGGCTGACTGAGAGCTGTGGCTTGCTGCCCATGTCCAACATCACGAGAGAGGATCAGAGGATTGGACTACACATTGCTAGCCCAAGTAGATATTGATATTCAAAATCTGAAGTGGGGTTTCTACCGAATGTGTGTCAATTTCACACTACTATAAACTAGAAAAATCATAAGTCAAACTGTCATTAAGTTGTGGATCATCTTTACTCAGACTGTATTCCGTAGCAACAACAAAAACAACCAGCTTGTTTTTTTTTTTTAATTTATTTATTTTCTGCATAACAGTATTCATTATTTTTTCACCACACCCAGTGCTCCATGCAATCCATGCCCTCTCTAATACCCACCACCTGGTACCCCAACCTCCCACCCACCCATCAATTCAAACCCCTCAGATTGTTTTTTAGAGTTCGTAGTCTCTCATGGTTCACCTCCCCTTCCATTTTCCCCCAACTCCCTTCTCCTCTCTAACTCCCCATGTCCTCC
>NC_081559.1:183114696-183123659 GCF_022355385.1 Mustela nigripes
CTAACTGGTGTAAGGTGATATCTCAATGTGGTTTTAATTTGAATATCGCTGATGGCTAGTGATGATGAACATTTTTTCATGTGTCTGATAGCCATTTGTATGTCTTCATTGGAGTAGTCTCTGTTCATATCTTCTGCCCATTTCTTGATATGCTTGTCTGTTTTGTGTGTGTTGAGTTTGAGGAGTTCATTATAGATCCTGGATATCAACCTTTTGTCTGTACTGTCATTTGCAAATATCTTCTCCCATTCCGTGGGTTGCCTCTTTGTTTTGTTGACTGTTACCTTTGCTGTGTAGAAGCTTTTGATTTTGATGAAGTCCCAAAAGTTTATTTTTGCTTTTGTTTCCTTTGCCTTTGGAGACATATCTTCAAAGAAGTTGCTGTGGCTGATATCGAAGAGATTACTGCCTATGTTCTCCTCTAGGATTCTGATGGATTGAGGTCTTTTATCCATTTTGAGTTTATGTTTGTGTACGGTGTAAGAGAATGGTCGAGTTTCATTCTTCTACATTTAACAGCCCAGTTTTTCCCAGCACCATTTATTGAAGAGACTGTCCTTTTTCCACTGTATATTTTTTCCTGCTTTGTCGAAGATTATTTGCCCATAGAGTTGAGGGTCCATATCTGTGCTGTCTACTCTGTTCCACTGGTCTACGTGTCTGTTTTTATGCCAGTACCATGTTGTCTCGGTGATCACAGCTTTGTAGTAAAGCTTGAAACCAGGTAGAGTGATGCCCCCAGTTTTATTTTTGTTTTTCAACATTTCCTTAGTGATTCGGGGTCTCTTCTGGTTCCATAAATTTTTGGATTATTTGCTCCAGCTCTTTGAAGAATACCGGTGGAATTTTGATCGGAATGGCATTAAAAGTATAGATTGCTCTAGGCAGTATCGACATTTTAACAATGTTTATTCTTCCAATCCAAGAGCATGGAATGGTCTTCCATCTTTTTGTGTCTTCTTCAATTTCTTTCATGAGTGTTCTGTAGTTCCTTGGGTACAGATCCTTTACCTCTTGGTTAGGTTTATTCCCAGGTATCTTATGGTTCTTGGTGCTATAGTAAATGGAATCGATTCTCTAATTTCCCTTTCTGTATTTTCATTGTTAGTGTATAAGAAAGCCACTGATTTCTGTACATTGAAATTGTATCCTGCCATGTTGCTGAATTGCTGTGAGTTCTAGTAGTTTGGGAGTGGAGTCTTTTGGGTTTTCCATGTAAAGAATCATGTCATCTGCAAAGAGAGAGAGTTTGACTTCTTCATTGCCAATTTGGATACCTTTTATTTCTCTTTGTTGTCTGATTGCTGTTGCTAGGACTTCTAATACTATGTTGAACAAGAGTGGTGAGAGTAGGCATCCTTGTCATGTTCCTGAGCTCAACGGGAAGGCTGCAAGCTTTTTCCCATTGAGGATGATATTTGCTGTGGGTCTTTCATAGATAGATTTTATGAGGTTCAGGAATGTTCCCTCTATCCCTATACTTTGAAGCATTTTAGTCAGGAACGGATCATGAATTTTGTCAAATGCTTTTTCTGCATCGATAGAAAGGACCATGTGGTTCTTCTCTCTTCTCACATTAATTTGTTCTATCACATTGATTGATTTGCGAATGTTGTAGCCCAGGGATGAATCCCACCTGGTCATGGTGGATAATCTTTTTAAAAGTGCTGTTGGATCCTGTTTGCTAGGATCTTGTTGAGAATCTTAGCATCCATATTCTTCAGTGATATTGGTCTGAAATTCTCCTTTTTGGTAGGGTCTTTGCCTGGTTTGGGGATCAGGGTAATGCTGGCTTCATAGAAAGAGTCTGGAAGTTTTCCTTCTGCTTCAATTTTTTGAAACAGCTTCAGGAGAATAGGAGTTATTTCTTCTTTGAAAGTTTCATAGATTTCCCCAAGGAATCCGTCAGGTCCTGGACTCTTGTTTTTTGGGAGGTTTTTGATCACCGCTTCAATCTCGTTACTAGATATCGGTCTATTCAAGTTGTCAATTTCTTCCTGGTTCAATTTTGGGAGTTTATAGTTTTCTAGGAATGCATTCATTTCATCTAGGTTGCTTAGCTTATTAGTATATAACTGTCGATAATAACTTCTGATGATTGTTTCTACTTCCTTGATGTTAGTTGTGATCTCTCCCTTTTCATTCATAATTTTATGAATTTGGGCTTTCTTTCTTTTCTTTTGGATTAGTGTGGCCAGTGGTTTATTGATCTTATTGATTCTTTCAAAAAACCAGCTTCTAGTTTCATTGATACGTTCTACTGTATCTCTGATTTCTACCTCATTGATCTCAGCTTTAATCTTGATTATTTCCCTTCTTATGTGTATAGTTGTTTTGATTTGTTGTTGATTCTCCAGTTCTTTAAGGTGTAGAGACAGCTGGTGTGTTTTGGATTTTTCAGTTTTTTTGAGGAAAGCTTGGATGGCTATGTATTTCCCCCTTAGGACTGCCTTTGCTGTATCCCATAGGTTTTGGACCGAAGTGTCTTCATTCTCATTGGTTTCCATGAATTGTTTCAGTTCTTCTTTGATCTCCTGGTTGATCCAAGCATTCTTAAGCAAGATGGTCTTTAGCTTCCAGGTGTTTGAGTTCCTTCGGAACTTTTCCTTGTGATTGAGCTCCAATTTCAAAGCATCGTGATCTGAGAATATGCAGGGAATCATCTCAGTCTTTTGGTATTGGTTGAGTCCTGATTTGTGACCCAGTATGTGGTCTATTCTTGAGAATGTTCCATGTGCACTTGAGAAGAATGAGTATTCTGTTGTTTTAGGGTGGAATGTTCTGTATATATCTATGAGGTCCATCTGAACAACCAGCTTGTAATAAACTCCTATTTCATCACTGATTTCTGTAAGAGGTATTCTTAATGGACATGCAAGAGTGAAAAACAAAGTTAATTTTAAAAAAGTTAAAAAATGAGGAAGGGTAAATCAGAAGAAATATAGAGTAACATTTTTAGTAGAGCACAGGATACATTTTAATGGCAGAGCAAAATCAGTAACAAAGAGTAGCACTGCTTACTATGAAAAACAGTAATAGATCCAGAAGATAGGTCAGCAAATCTATGCATGCAATTATATATAAATCCTAGATACTAAAGTGACAAGTGACAGATTAATGGAGTGATTAATCTTGTATAAGAGATTTTAACAGATCACTTTCAGAAATTTATAGAACAGACAAAAATAATCAGGATCATAGATTTGTATGAGTTGACTAATGAGAGTAATCCAGATACACAGAGAAATTTCTGTAACAATTGGAAGAGTCACAAAAATCTATCATGTAACAGACTACCAAAACATTGTTTTTATGCAGTGTATTTTCTTTTTTTAAACTTTCTTATTTAAATTTCAGTTAGTGGGGTGCCTGGTGGCTCAGTGGGCTAAAGCCTCTGCCTTCAGCTCAGGTCATGATCCCAGGGTCCTGGGATCGAGCCCTGCATCGAGCTCTCTGCTTCATGGGGAGACTCCTTCCTCCTCTCTCTCTGCCTGCCTCTCTGTCTATTTGTGATCTTTGTCAAATAAATAAATAAAATATTTTAAAAATATAAATTCCAGTTAGTTAACATACAGTGTAATATTAGTTTCATGTGTCCCATGTAGTGATCCAACACTTCCATACATCACCCAGTGCTCATCAGGACAAGTGCTCTCCTTATTCCCCAGTACCTACTTCCCCTCATCTCCCCTCTGGTCACCATCAGTTTGTTCTCTGTAGTTAAGAGTCTGTTTCTGGGTTTGCTTGTGTTTTTTAAAAATCCTTTTGCTCATTTGTTTTGCTTCTTAAATTCCATGTGAGTGAAATCATATGATATTTATCTTTTTTTGACTAATTTATTTTGCTTAGCACACTAATCTCTAGCTCCATTCATGCAAAGGACAAGGTTTCATGTTTTTCAATGCCTCAGTAATATTTCATTGTTTATATACCATGTCTTCCTTTTCCATTCATCAGTCAATAGATATTTGAGCTATTTCCATAATTTGGCTATTATAAATAATGCTGCAATTAACATTGGGATGGTGCATGTATCCTTTTAATTAGTATTTTTGTATTCTTTGTGTAAATATCTAGTAGTGCAATTGCTGGGTCATAGGAAGGCTCAATTTTTAACTTTTTGAGGAAAATCCATACTGTTCTCCAGAGTGGTTGCAGCAGTTTGCTTACCCTCCAATGACGCAAGAGGGTTTCCCCTTACTGCATCTCTAAAGAATTAACATTGTACCAGACAGTTTCTTTTACCACATAAAATACACATAGTTAGAAAATAATGTTCAAAAAGATAAAAACTTAAATTACTTATATCTTTAAATTGCTTAAATCTTTAAACCATTAAAATACTTTAAACTTTAAAGTTTAAATACTAAAATACTTTAATACTTTAAACCATTAAGAAAACACCCCTGCACTGGGGCATCTGGGTGGCTCCATTGGTTAAGCATCTGCTTTTGGCTCAGTTGTGATCCCAGGGTCCTGGGATTGAGCCCTGTGTCAAGGTCTCTGCTCTGTGGGCAGCAAGAGCCTGCTTCTCCCTCTCCCTCTGTGCTCATGCTTTTTCTCTCTCTCCCTCTCTCCCCCTGCCCAATCAATAAATACATAAATAAAATCCTATAAAAATAAAAAAAAGAAAACCCCCGTATTAAAGAAAATATGTAGTAAATAACAAAATACTTATAGCTGAATGACAATGAAATAATGCAGAACAAAATGTGTGGTATGGGAAATATATGTATAAATACATACACACACATATACACACACATACATACACACACATATATATAATATACAGTTTTTAATCCATTAATAAGAAAACCATAAAGATTGAAAAAAAATGTGAGCTAAGCATCCAACATAAAATCTAGAAATACAAGCAGAAAGTCTTATGCTGGGGCACCTTGGTGGCTCAGTCAGTGAAGCATCTGCCTTTGGCTCAGGTCATGATCCCGGGGTTCTGGGCTGGAGTCCTGAATCAGCTCCCTGCTCAGCAGGAAGTCTGCTTCACCTTCCCTTTGCCTCTTTCCCTGCTCTTGCTTTCTCTGTCTCTCTCTCTCACTAACTCTCTGTCTCTCAAATAAATAAATAAAATCTTAAAAAAACCAAAAAGTCTTATGCTTTCAGCAGTATGGCAGTCCAGGTGTTCTAAATGTAGCCCATCCGACTTAAAATACATACATTCTGGATAATTTACAATAGACTTAATTTAAATACATTTCTGAGTGCATGAGGAAATTCAGGAAATCCCCCAGGTCAAAGATAACAAAGAGAAAGCAGTCTGAAACTACTGAGATTACGGCATGAAAACCTCAAACCCACACTTCTTTGGGGTGTAAGCCACTAGTGGTGCTCAGAATGATTCCAGCCTGAGAGAGCGGGAGACCAGGCTTGAGGACCATGCCGTCAGTGACTTCCTTAAAACATCGCCCCCAGATAAGGACAGTTGTGTAGCAAGGTAAGGAAACACTGCCCAAGGAAGCCAGTTAAAGAGTGGACGAGACAGGAGAAAGGGAAGGCAGGTAAAGGTGTATATCTTAGGCAAAATCCTGTTAAGGTACCTTACCTTGATCTCACGGAGGGCTTCTAATGTTATGATAGATTATTACTTTTATAATTTAATATAATATTATAATAAGTTACCATAACGTATTGTTATATTATTATGTTAATGTATTGAGATTATTTGTTATTATAATAAGCTAATGTAATATTATAATAATTTATTATGACCCAAAGAAAATAAACTGGGTTTTCAAAGTCCTGCATCTGTCAATGATTATCAACGGGTATGTGGAGGGAGGCTAGGGGGATAGACTCCTAGAAACTTCTAGCTTTCTGTGCAGACCCAGGACAATGGCTCAAGCAGTTCCAGGGAAGCCCTCTGAAGATTTTAGGTTAGACCAGATTGGAGGGGATCTGAGCACATCACTAGTGTTTGGTGGAAGTGAGGGAGCCTAAGGGGAGAGGCCTGACCAACCTAGACATGCAAAGAAGTGCAACTTCTGTAAAAATGTGGGCAGGGGGACATCTCTCTACCTACAAAAGCAAGGAACTTGAGAACTTGTTTATTTCTGCCCCTGTACCATGTAATACTTTTAAGAAAAAACAATGGTTATTTCTTTACAACTTGTGGCTGTAGGCATGTGCTCATGTACACATCACCTATACTCTCCTCAGAAGCAGCTACAGCGGGGCCCAGTGCAACATGAAAATGTGAGATTCTTTGCTTAAAAATTAAGAATTGTACTGAGAGTTGCCAGAGGGGAGGGGCGGTTGAGAGGGGGGATGGACAAAATGGGTGAAGGAGAGTGGGAGATAAGGGCTTCCAGTTACAGAGTGAAGGAATCATGGGGATGAAATGTACAGTCTAGGGAATATGGCACTGGTAGTGTGATGCTGTTGTATGGTGGCAGATGGTAGCTGCACGTGCAGTGAGCACGGCATAGAATACAGAGTTCTTGAACCACAAAACAGACTCTTAACTGAAGAGAACAAATTAATGGCTGCCAGAGGGCAGGTGGCGGGGGGGGGTGGAGGAAATAGGTGATGGGGATTAAGGAGGGCACTTGTTGTGATATATTGTATACCTGATACTAAATTAACACTGTATGTTAACTATTTTGGAATTAAAATAAGATAATAGAAAAATAACATGCAGAGTCGTCAAATCACTACATAGTACACCTGAAACTAATGTAACATTGTGTGTCAGGTGTAACCAAATAAAAATAAAATGAAATAAAGTAAAATGACATTTTCTTTCTCTTTGTCTTCTCCAGTACTAGATATTGATAAACTTTATTTTTTGTCAATACAGTGAATTTAAAGTACCTATTCTTTTAACTTTCACTTCTCTGATTGTTATGAGATTGGGCATCTCTTCATTATCAGTTTCTAACAGGTTCTTCATTTTGCCCATCCCTCAACACCACTCCCCCCTATATCTATAGCTATAATTCTGCTTTTGGTTTGAATGGCTAGAATCAAAAAGACAAGAAATAGCAAGTGCCAGCGAGAATGTGGAGAAAAAGGAACCCTCATGCATTGTTGGCATGTACATTGGTACAGCCACTGGGGAAAACAGTATGAGGTTTTCTCAAAAAACTAAAAAGAGAAATACCATATGCTCCAATAATCCCACTACTGGGTATTTAATTTCAAACAATAATTTGAAAAGATAATTGTACCTTTGTATTTATTGCAGCATTATTCACATTGTTTATAAGAGCTAAGATGAGGAAATAACCTCAGAGTCCATTCAAAATGAATGGATAAAGAAGATGTGGTATACATATACAATGGAATACTACTCAGCCATAAAAATGATGGCATCTTACCATTTGTGACAATATGGATGGACTTAGAAGGTATTATGCTAAATGAAATAAGTAGACAGAGGAAGATAAGTGCTGCATATTTCACTCATATGTGGAATCTAAGAAATAAATGAATATACTCACAATCTTTGAATATATTGTAGCTGTTAGGAGAATCTGAAGGAGAAACTGAATCTGAGAATCTGAAGGAGAAACTGAAGTAGCTGTTAGGAGAATCATCTGACAATAAAAGTGCGTATTAAAATGAACAACCACAAGCCCCAGGCAGGATTTCACTCCTAAGTATATATACCTTGGAGAAATTCTAACACAGGAAAATAAGGGCACATGTACAAGAATATAATGCCACCATTGCTGTTTGTAAAACACTGAGATGATCTACATTTCCTTAGGGGGAAATATACATCAATTATGGTCTACAGCTAGGTAGGATGCCAAGTATTGGTCAGATAAAATGAGCCATATTCACATGGACAAAGTAATAAAGTAATGATATTTAAAGGGAAAACAAAATGTGATTTAAGTACCCAACAATATTTACTTAAAATTTAAACAAGAACTTGCATACATAGTACTTTATACTCATTAAATTGTATACCTGAAAGTAATATTACAATGTATGTTAACTAACTGGAATTTAAGTAAAAAAAATATATATATATATATATACACATATATGTATACACACACACACATATATGAAAGATACATATTAGATACACAAGAATGTGCATTTATAAAATTGTGAACTGAGTTTGGGGTATAAGCAGTAGGGTTGCTAGATTTAGCAAATCAAAGTACAGGGCATCTAGTTATATTTGAATTTCAGATAAAAAACAAATAAAAGTTGCTTCCCTTCTCTCTCTGCCTGTCTCGCTGCCTACTTGTGATCTCTGTCTGTCAAATAAATAAATAAAAACTTTTAAAAAAGCAAATAATAGTTAATTACTATATCCAAGGAATATGGGATTAAAAAAACATTTGAGAGGGTCACTCTACCATCCCTAGCCGGCCTGAAGGGACCTATGTAGAAAAGCAGCAGTAGTGATTTGTTTTGTTTTGTTTTTTTCATTTCAGTCCCAGATATTGCATGGGGCATACTGACACCAAATGTATACCCTGAAAAAATATGTGTTATTTATCTGAAATCTGAATGTATATGTACATATGCATATATACACACATGTGTGTACACACACATATATGTGTAGATACATATATGTATCTATGTGTGTACACATATATGTACGTAAATATGCACACATATATGTATATTTATATATACACATACATGCATGTACATGCACGTATATGTGTACATATATATACATATATATGTATATAAGTACATATATACACATACATATGTATACATGTATATATATACATATATATACACATATATACACACATATATACATATATACGTATATATACCTATATGTACATATATACATATGTATGTGTATGTATGTGTATATATACATACATACATATACATATAAGTACATATATGCATATATGTATATATGTATATACACACATACCACATCTTCTTTATCCTAGAATGTATATGTTTGTTAGATTTTGATTATTTAAGCTGTAAACAACTGTCCTCGTAATGTT
>NC_081559.1:183123669-183159503 GCF_022355385.1 Mustela nigripes
TATTGCTGTCAATTAAGCCTTCCTTATATTCAGGAGAAAGCACATTTAAATCACCTGATCAACTTTATTTCTTTGCAAATGATTACCAATAAAATTGAAAGGTTGTTGTAGCCCATTTCAATCTAACGTGATGCACAGTTTTGTTTCTTCAGTCCGATGATGTTGACCAAGGGAGATCTTTTCCTCTTCCCTTTAGGTAGCTTCTCTACGTAATTGTCGACTAGCCTTTAGAGTGCCAACGTGAAGTGTTCTTGTTGTCACCCTGCAGAATGAGGAAGGACTTCAACCCAAAATAGGGTTCAGAAGTTGAGAAGGAGATATTGCATATGCCTCTGGTGGGTAGACAAAGGTTTATTACTCGTGTAATGAGGTTTTCTGGGGGGAGCAGGCCAGGCTACCCTCACTGGTATTGCTGTCAATTAAGCCTTCCTTATATTCAGGAGAAAGCACATTTAAATCACCTGATCAACTTTATTTCTTTGCAAATGATTACCAATAAAATTGAAAGGTTGTTGTAGCCCATTTCAATCTAACGTGATGCACAGTTTTGTTTCTTCAGTCCGATGATGTTGACCAAGGGAGATCTTTTCCTCTTCCCTTTAGGTAGCTTCTCTACGTAATTGTCGACTAGCCTTTAGAGTGCCAACGTGAAGTGTTCTTGTTGTCACCCTGCAGAATGAGGAAGGACTTCAACCCAAAATAGGGTTCAGAAGTTGAGAAGGAGATATTGCATATGCCTCTGGTGGGTAGACAAAGGTTTATTACTCGTGTAATGAGGTTTTCTGGGGGGAGCAGGCCAGGCTACCCTCACTGGTCAAAAAAAAAAAAAAAAAAAAAAAAACTTGAGATAGTATGGCAAGAAGGATGGCTTGGGGTTTTTATGATATATGGGGGTTGAGGGGAAGATAGCAATAAGGGTCCCATACACAGGCCTGAGCTGCTGTGGTTCGAATTTTCCACTCAGGCCAAAGGAGGGAGAATGGGGCTTCCTTATCGGTTTGACCAGATGTGGGGCAGAAGGAAAAAAGAATTGGGGCTTAAAAGATATCAATGATTGAACATCAAAACAGAGTCGGAATCTTTGCTACAAGTATTTTAAAAAGGAACAAATCCTACTGAGTGAATAAGATTGACTGGAATTTCACCTTATCACATTACATTATAACCAGTTGAGATATATGAAGAAACTCAATCACAAATTAAAAAATATAAATGACAGAAGAGTAGACTAAACAAGGGTATGCGCAAAAGGCCTAGTGGAATTAATGAGAAGAATGATACGAAGATAAGTAATATGAGTATTAAGGGCAATACCAGTGAAATTACAAACCTCGTTAATTTTTAATAACATTGCTTCATGTAGTATTTAGCAGATGTAATGACCATTTCTCAGAAGATGAGAGACACATTGTGTTATAATTCAGGCTCAAAAAGTTGCTTAAAAAATCTGACATGATCAATGACTTTTTTTTTCTGGTTGCCATTTCAGATTAAACTGAGCAAGAGGTTCAGACAGAAAGGAAACTGAATAAAATTCAATCCAGATTTGTTTTAACTTTTTTGAGATTTCTAGAATGATGTCATTCATTCTAGAGTTTGGTCAAACTGTGGGATAGCAATATCAGGATATGAAAGGTATTTGAGATGTGCCAAACAGCGTTTTTAAGAATTAGCTATATAGCACTACTCAATCCTAGAGGAAAATATTCTTATATTGATGTCTTTCTTTTCCTTCCTTACAGAACTGTGATGACTTTCTATTGTTGCTCAAAACTTTGTTTATAATAATATTCAACTGTGTAGCAACCATCCCCCCAATATGATGGGATATCAAGAGACCCTCCCACCCCCAACACCATACTGTTTCTGGCTTACTGAATGACACCAGAGAAGATCCGTTTCCTCTTCTCCACCTCTGAGACCATCCCTCTGTAAATGTTAGGATTGGGCTGCTCTTTCTCTGTCTCACTCTGCATGCATATATATTAACAAGGGCTTCTTCCAGTTCTAAAATTCTAAGCTTCTTTACACGATGTCTCAGGTTTTCTAATTCAAGAAGAGGTAATTATGAACCTGCAGGTCTTATTCTTCTTGCTCATTTTCTAAACTTCATCTCTTTGCAAATGTGCCTCAGAGGACATAGACCAGATCTCAATTATTTTGACTTCTTAAAGCTTATCTTTATTTCTTTATACAAAAGCAAATCTCTATGCTATACATACTTGAGGAAAAAAAGGAAACCATCAGAAAAAAGAAGCAAAAAGGAAAATCAGTATTGATAGCGCAGTGAATAAAAATAAAGCAGGGCAGGGAGATAAAAATAACTGGGAAAGGAAGTTCAAAGATGGTAGTCAGGAGTGCCTGGGTGGCTCAGCGTGTTGGACCTCTGCCTCCAGCTCCAGTCATGATCTCAGGGTCCTAGGATTGAGCCCTGCATTGGGTTCTCTGCTCAGTGGGAAGCTGCTCCCCCCTTAACTCCTGCCTGCCTCTTTACCTCCTTATGATCCCTCTCTATCCAATAAATAAATAAATAAATAAAATCTTTAAAAAAAGATGATAGTCAGAGAAGGATTCTCCAAAGTGGTGACTTTTGAGAAGCTCCTGAAAGGAGTAAGAGAACAAAGTGTAAAGTTGGAGAAATAGCATCACAGAGAAATAGTATGTGCAAAATCCCAAAGTGAGAGGACACTTGGCATGTTAAAATATTGACCAGAAGCCCATTGAGGTTGGAGGGCAGTGACCAAGTGGTGGTGGTGAAGGATCTTCAGCTTACCTGGAGGACTTTATATTTTAGTCCTAAGTCTGAGGGATGTTATTTGGAGGATGCAGAGCTGGGTCATATTTTGATCTCACTTACATCATTAAAAGATTAATCTGTCCATTGTGTGAAAAATATCCTGTCAGTGAAGTAAATGTGTAAGCAGCGAGGTCTGTCGGGTTAAGGAGAGGTGCTAGAGGGGTGAGCAAGCAGACAGTATTTCACGGCTAGATTAGAGGTGGAGTGGGAGAGAGAAAAATAAACACCAAAGATGATTTCAAAGTTTTGGACCTTAGATGTTGGGAGCTTGGTGCTTTCTGTAGAAGTGAGAAAAGATATGGGAGCTGCAGATAGGGTTGAGAATTGGTTCAGTTTGAGATGCCCTATTAGAGATTCATCCGGAAATGAGGAGCAAGTGGGTGGAAATGAGGCTAGATTTCAGGGTCAGGTAAAGATGGGCCTAAATTTGGGAGTGATGGGCTGACTGAAGTCATAGGTCTGGACTGAGTACACTAGAGAAAAAGCCCATATAGTGGACCTGGGGACACACTGACATCTAGAGTTTGGGAAAGGAAGGCAATCTGGCCAAAGAATTTCAAGATGAAAAAATAAAATGTTGTTAGTGGAAAAAGTAACACCAATGCCTATTTTAAGGACAGAGATATTCTGAAAGCCTAGGAGTCCTAAGAAAAAGCAAGCTTTAAGGAACTAAAAGAACCAAATGAAGATTTCCAGCCCCCACGAAGGGCATTGCCTCTGAGAATGGCTTCCTCATCTCACAAATGTGAGCGGCTATTCATTGGCTGGTTCCCAATTATAATGATACATAGTTTCATTTTTCAAAGCCTCTTCATATCTCTTCCCACTTTATTTTCACAGCAACTGTTTCTGAGGAGAGATGATACCTTTTTACTAGCCATTTTATAGATTAGAATGTTGAGGTCAGTGGTGAAGTGGCTACATTAGTTAGTGATGATGCCAGCTCTGCAAGTAAGGTCTCTCCACTGTTCTTTCTTTTTTACATACCACTTATTCGACCATTTTAAGGTTTACACCCACAACATGTTTCCTCACAAACAGCATTTTATACAGTAAATTACACGTACATATGACCAAAAATGCAGAGAAACTTTCTTCACCACTTATCCAACCCATTTAAGCATCCACAGATATATCAACCCATTTATCAATTCAGTAAATAATTTTTTTGAGCACTTACTATGTATGCTGGACACCATTTTCCAAGGATATACAAAGAGGAAGATGATTTTATCTAAGAGGTATTTTCATATTTTTAGTCATTATGCAATAATGATAATTCTATACTACTTCTTAGTGATTGGTTAGTGCCTATATTGAGGCACTAACTTCTCATGTGATTTCATCACATGATTTAACTTCTCCAGAGTAACAAGTTCCAATTTATGGGAAAAGAGGATTATATTCTACTTTTTCACTTGAAACTACAGGGTCTAGATTAATAAGATGTTAGAAGAGAACTTGGTACTATTAATCCAACACGTTCACCTTGTGGCTGGGAAACTAAAGCCCAGAGAAGTGAAGAGTGATTTGACCAAGCCACAAAGCTAATCCTTGGCATTGACATTGATAGTTATGCTGTTTGTGAGAATAGTTTCTCCGATCTTTGAGTTCTGGCCAAGGATACTTCCTGGTTGCCAAAAGTTTCCAAGAAGTTTATCTTGGAAATTCCATGAGTTTGTCACCCAAGAATTAATTTTACCAAGACAGATGGCATTGTTGGCAAGAATGGGCTGTCACAATCCAATTTTTTTTTTTCTTGAGGCTTCATATCTACACAATGGGCACCGTCCAAATTTTGAAATCAGAAAAGGGGCTGGCATTTCATTTTAGAATTCAGATGATTGATGTTCACTATTTGAGATTTTAGTCAGATATTTTCATGCTTGGTAAAGTAATGTTTTTCTCCAGATAACACCCAGATATTTTTCCTTCATTTAGTTTGTGCATGAAGTCCCACATTCTATTAATCTTATTAATCTTGTCTGAAAACTATTACAAAGGTGAAGCTACCAGCATTATTTTATTGAGGTTTATTCTAATAATCTTAATGTCTTAATGAAAACAATAAAAGTTTTTTCTTACTTGTACGAAGTCTGTTATAGTTTTGGCCCTCTCTCCAGGGTAGCTGCTTTTCATATTACGGTTCAGCATAGAATCTCCACAAGACACACTTCCACAACCACTTCAGCTGAGAGGCACAGGCTGAAGGTTCAAGTGTCAACTGAATGCTTCCACATGGAAATGTCCCATATCCCTTTTGTTATACAGCCTAAAGCTGAGGGAAATGATAGTTTAGCATTACAGTTACCTTTGTTGAGCTGAATGGATAAAGTTTTTAAAAGGAATCATTAATTAAAATTGTTCACATTTTTTTTACCCTTTTGACAAAAACTCAGTGATTAAGACCACAAATGCAAAATGAGGGCCCCACAGTCAACCTAGATGCAGCCGAGTCCTTGCTTTGTGCTTATCACTGTGCAAAGAGCTTTTCAGGTGTTATTTTATTGAAAACAGTCTCTCAATAATCCTAAAAGCTTGCTGTTATTGTTGCCACTTTATAAATGAATGAACTGAGGTTCAGTGATTTGTCCAGAGTTATACAACTAGCCTAACAATGGGGCAAGATTTTTAAGAAGCAAAGGGAAAACCAAACAATAACACTGTGTGGAACACCATTCTTATAAATCTAAATCTAGTAAATAAGAAGCATTATAGTCAAGCCTTTTGCTTTCTTCCAGTCTCCTTCTCCTCCTCCTCTTCCCCTCTCTCTCCCTCCCCCTCCCCCTCTCATTACCTCTCCTCCTCCTCCTCCTCCTCCTCCTTCTCCTCTGCTTTTAAGTAGATTCCACACAAACTCACAGCCCTCAGACCAAGACTTGGGCTGAGATCAAGAGTCAGGTGCTTAACTGATTGAGCCAACTAAGTGCCCCTTGCCTTTTGCTTTCTAATAAAAAGTTCTCTTCAAATAACCCTTCTGAACAACTATGAATGGTGGAGCCACTCAGTTCTTGAACTGTTTTTTTTTTTTTAACTCTTATATTGCCCTGACAAATGTCTTCCATTGTTATCTTAAACTGTTGTTCTGCTTTTATTTTTAAATTTTTTATCTGTCAGAGAGAGAGGGAGAGTGAGCATGCAAGCAGGGGAGCAGCAGACAGAGGGAGAAGCTGAGGAGAAGCTGCCTCGTCAGGGACCCTCTTGCAGGACTCAATCCCAGGACCCTGGGATGATGACCTAAGCCAATGGCAGACTCTTAACTGACTGAGTCCCCCAGGCATCCCTCTTAAGCTGTTTTTTTGTTTTTTTTTTTTTTTTTTTTTTTTACAACATTTTAAAGGTAAGAATCATATCTGCTTTTATCCTGTGTCCCATCAACACAGAACAAAGTAACTGGCACACAGGGTGTTTCATGGATTTGTTTTTTAAAGGATTTCCACTGCAGCTTTGAAGGGAGCAACAGTACAAAAAGAGCATTGCAAGAATATTAAAATGACTGATACGACATAGTGGATGATTCTCCCTTTGTTTTTGCATTATGTATATCATTACCTAGAATTTTAAATGTTTCCTCTCAGCAGAATGCTTATTACTAAATCATGAAAAACATAGGAAGGGAGGATGGGAGTTGGGGAAGGCTCTGCCTTGGAAATGCTCATCTTGAGCCCCTGTAGTACTTAATTTTCATCTTGGTGGATGTGAGAACATCTAGGTTGGAATAATATTTGAATTACTTGTCAGGCCTGTTAGACAAGCTGGCATAAATCTCATTTCACATTGACATTTTTCAACTAAGATTTAACAGTCCAAAAACTCAGGTAGATGCTGCCAAAAACACCACAAAACCTGAAGGTTTGGAATGTCTTCAAGGAAGGAAAAGCAGGAGTGACAATTAATTTCCTTGAAGGTCACAGTCTAAGAATGATGCAGCATCTTCAGAATTTTGACAACCTGGCTGCCCTGAAGAGGCCTCCAAAGTATTCCTAGCAAATACTTAATCATGTTTCTCAGAATAGACCTTGCTTTAGAAAATTTAATAGAATGGAGTTTTGGCTTAAAATAGTTTGATTTCCACCCCCCACCCTCCTTTCTGGTTGATCTAGATAATGGAGAATCAGTTAGAGAATGCATGCTAGGGAAAAGCAAATCCTAGAATAAGAGGTCTTGAGTAGATGTCATTACATATGAAAGGAAACTATCCTAATTTTCCTCATCTCTATTTTTTTATTATCATATAATGTATTATTTGCCCCAGGGTACAGGTCTGTGAATCATCAGGCTTACACATTTCACAGCATTCACCATTGCACATCCCTTCCCCAATGTCAATCATCCAGCCACCTGGTCCCTAACCCCCCACAGCACAACAACTCTCAGTTTGTTTCCTGAGATTGAGTCTCTTATGGTTTGTCTCTCCCCCAATCCTATCTTGTTTCACTTTTTTCATCTCATCTCTATTTTTTATTATTCCTCTTGATTCCTAGGCATGCCTCATTTTCCGCTCCCCCCCACATTTTCTCTCCAGCCCCAAATGTCTACCTCTTCCTCTCTATAAAGTAGAGACCTCTTATTTGCCTAACTAACTCCCATTCATCAGTGAGATTTCAACCAATGCTAGTGAGAAATCTCTCCTCATTTTTGATCCCAATAGTTCCCTTGACATTGAAGGAAGCACTTATTGACATGAGTGTTGTGTTTACGTATTCTGAGGGAAGAATGGCTGACAAGCATAATACAGAGTCCTCACAGATGGGTTTTCTTGTAAGAGAGTACAAGAAGATAGGGGAGACAGGTAGGAAAAATAATCCACACTGAGTATCAGATATTTGTGGGTTTCTTTTTTTTTTAATTTTTTATTTTTTATAAACATATATTTTTATCCCCAGGGGTACAGGTCTGTGAATCACCAGGTTTACACACTTCACAGCACTCACCAAAGCACATACCCGCCCCAATGTCCATAATCCCACCCCTTCTCCCAAACCCCCTCCCCCCAGCAACCCTCAGTTTGTTTTGTGAGATTAAGAGTCACTTATGGTTTGTCTCCCTCCCAATCCCATCTTGTTTCATTGATTCTTCTCCTACCCACTTAAGCCCCCATGTTGCATCACCACTTCCTCATATCAGGGGGATCATATGATAGTTGTCTTTCTCTGCTTGACTTATTTCGCTAAGCATGATACACTCTAGTTCCATCCATGTTGTCGCAAATAGCAAGATTTCATTTCTTTTGATGGCTGCATAGTATTCCATTGTGTATATATACCACATCTTCTTGATCCATTCATCTGTTGATGGACATCTAGGTTCTTTCCATAGTTTGGCTATTGTGGACATTGCTGCTATAAACATTCGGGTGCACGTGCCCCTTTGGATCACTACGTTTGTATCTTTAGGGTAAATACCCAATAGTGCAATTGCTGGGTCATAGGGCAGTTCTATTTTCAACATTTTGAGGAACCTCCATGCTGTTTTCCAGAGAGGTTGCACCAGCTTGCATTCCCACCAACAGTGTAGGAGGGTTCCCCTTTCTCCGCATCCTCGCCAGCATCTGTCATTTCCTGACTTGTTGATTTTAGCCATTCTGACTGGTGTGAGGTGATATCGCATTGTGGTTTTGATTTGTATTTCCCTGATGCCGAGTGATATGGAGCACTTTTTCATGTGTCTGTTGGCCATCTGGATGTCTTCTTTGCAGAAATGTCTGTTCATGTCCTCTGCCCATTTCTTGATTGGATTATTTGTTCTTTGGGTGTTGAGTTTGCTAAGTTCTTTATAGATTCTGGACACTAGTCCTTTATCTGATATGTCGTTTGCAAATATCTTCTCCCATTCTGTCAGTTGTCTTTTGATTTTGTTAACTGTTTCCTTTGCTGTGCAAAAGCTTTTGATCTTGATGAAATCCCAATAGTTCATTTTTGCCCTTGCTTCCCTTGCCTTTTGCGTTGTTCCTAGGAAGATGTTGCTGCGGCAGAGGTCGAAGAGGTTGCTGCCCGTGTTCTCCTCAAGGATTTTGATGGATTCCTTTCGTACATTGAGGTCCTTCATCCATTTTGAGTCTATTTTTGTGTGTGGTGTAAGGAAATGGTCCAATTTCATTTTTCTGCATGTGGCTGTCCAATTTTCCCAGCACCATTTATTGAAGGGGCTGTCTTTTTTCTATTGGACATTCTTTCCTGCTTTGTCGAAGATTAGTTGACTGTAGAGTTGAGGGTCTATTTCTGGGCTCTCTATTCTGTTCCATTGATATGTGCCTGTTTTTGTGCCAGTACCATGCTGTCTTGATGATGACAGCTTTGTAATAGAGCTTGAAGTCTGGAATTGTGATGCCAGCAACGTTGGCTTTCTTTTTCAATATCCCTTTGGCTCTTCGAGGTCTTTTCTGGTTCCATATAAATTTTAGAATTATTTGTTCCATTTCTTTGAAAAAGATGGATGGTACTTTGATAGAAATTGCATTAAATGTGTAGATTGCTTTAGGTAGCATAGACATTTTCACAATATTTATTCTTCCAATCCAGGAGCATGGAACATTTTTCCATTTCTTTGTGTCTTCCTCAATTTCTTTCATGAGTACTTTATAGTTTTCTCAGTATAGATTCTGTGCCTCTTTGGTTAGGTTTATTCCTAGGTATCTTATGGTTTTGGGTGCAATTGTAAATGGGATTGACTCCTTAATTTCTCTTTCTTCTGTCTTGCTGTTGGTGTAGAGAAATGCAACTGATTTCTGTGCGTTGATTTTATATCCTGACACTTTACTGAATTCCTGTATAAGTTCTAGCAGTTTTGGAGTGGAGTCTTTTGGGTTTTCCTATTTGTGGGTTTCTATATAGTCATCTAAAATGGTCTCAAAAATGACACTCTGAGGTAAACTCTTAACACTTTTCCACAACTTACAGCTGATAAAATTGAAACTCAAGTAAGTGGTGTACACCCAAGGAATTCCAAAACCCAGGCATGAGGGAAGGTTGTTTTCTTTTTTCTTTTTATTCTTTTTTTTTTTCCTGCCAAAAGAAGGTAAATTGCTTCTACTGTCAAGGATGGCTTATTGAACTTAGTTCCCACTGTAGGAGAGAGCTTTTGAATGAAAAACTCATTCAAGCAATGAGTCCAAATGTGTTTTTCTCCTTTGTCACTAGCTTGCTTTTGTTCATGCCACTGAAGCCCTGCGTTTCAAATAAAGCAACAACCCTGTAAGAGATATTATGAGATACAACAATACAGTCCAGTTGGAGACAATTACTATACGTTTGCTCAGTGCTCAAGTCTATGAGGGGATTTTAGAATCAAATTTATACAAATGCAGGAATCTCTGATCATGGTTATGAGCCCTGTTCAGCCAGGGTGTGGTGGGCCACATCAAGTGCCCAGAATTGGAGTGAAGTTAAAATGAAGGTGTCACCTCCTGGCTTTTCCTGTAATCCCTGGTCTTCTTTGTTATAGCCATATTTCACACAGAAACCCTTTAAGGTTTATGTTCAAATTTTGCCATCAGCAAAAATTGCCATGGCTTAAGCAAAGCAGGAATGGTAGCCTCTATTTGACTGATGAGAAAAAAAAATGACATCTAGATATTTTAAAGGCTTCATAAATGTAACAAAATGTGAAACTGTGACCCAAATCCTTAAGTTCTTGCCACAAACATATTGTTTTCCCCACATTACTTAAAAGGGGATCATAATAAAACAGGACTTTAAATTGAATTAAATTTGCAATCACATCTTTGATACATGTAAAAAAGGGACAAATAGTTGATATGAATCCACCTATATAAATAATAACATTAATGTGAATGGATTAAATACTCCCATCAAAAGACAAATAAGTTAGGCTGAAAATATAATTCAACTCTATGTTCCTTATAGGTGATAATGCTTTAGATTTAAATATATGATAGCTTAAAAGTAGAAGGATGAAAAAGTTATGGCATGCAAACAGGAGTCATAGAAAAGCTAAATGGCTACATTAAATCAGACAAAATAGATTATAAGAGAAAAAAATGTGACAAGGGACACCATAAACATTTTATAATGATAAAAGAGTAAGTCCATTAGGGTTAGATAACAATTATAAACATAAGCACACCTAAAAATAGAGTTTCTAAAACATAAAGTGAAAACAGAATTAAAAGGAGACATCAACAGTTCAATAATAATAGAAACTTCAATACTCAACTTCAGCAATGGATAGAACTAGATGAATTACCATCCAGATGGCTATAGAAAACTAAAACTATAAACCAACTAGATCTAACAGACATTTCTAGACCACTCCATTCAACAACAATGGCAAATACATTCTTAAGCACACACAGAACAGTCTCTAAGAAACTCTACATGGTGAGCCATAAAACAGGCCTTGAGAAATATAAAAGGATTGAAATAAAATAAAGTATGCTCTCTGATTACAGTGGAATGAAATTATAAATCAATAGCAGGACTGTTTGGACAACATACAAATATGAAGGAAAAAAACAATATACTACTAAATTACTAACTTGTCAAGAAGGAATTCACAAAAGAAACTAGAAAATGTTTTGAGATGGATGAGAATAAAAAGGCAGCGAAAGCAGTGCTTAGGGAAAAATTTATAGCTATAAACACCTGTATTAAAAAGAAGCAAGATTTTGGGGTGCCTGGGTGGCTCAATGGGTTAAAGCCTCTGCCTTCGGCTCAGGTCATGATCTCAGGGTCCTGGGATCAAGCCTCCCATCGGGCTCTCTGCTTAGCAAGGAGCCTGCTTCCCTTCCTCTCTCTCCACCTGCCTCTCTGCCTACTTGTGATCTCTGTCTGTCAAATAAATAAATAAATAAATCTTAAAAAAAAAAAAAAGAAGCAAGACCTTAAATCAGTCATCTAAATTTGTAACTTAACAAACTAGAAAAATAAGAGAAAAATAAATAAATCTTTGGCCAGCAAATGGAAGGAAAACTAAGGAATAGAGTGGAAATTAATGAAACAGAGAATAGAAAGAAAAAAGAAAAAAACAGTGAAACTAGAAGTTGGTTAGTTGCAAGATCAACAAATTTGGGGGATAAAAAAACTTTAGCTATCTTGACCCCCCCCCCAAAAAAAAGGGGAGAGAGAGAAAAAAGTTAAATTATTAAAATCAGAGTGAAAAAGAGAATATTATAACTGATCTTGCTGACATATTTCAAAAAATATAAGGGGCTATTATATTATAAACAACTGTATGCCAAAAATTAGGTAAGTTAGATGAAATGAACAAATTCCTAGAAAACACAAATTACACAAAACTGACCTATAAAAAATAATCTGACTATGCCTGTAACAACTAAAAATATTGAATTAACAATTTAAAACTTTTTACCAAAAGAAAGCCCAAGGTCAAATGTCTTCACTGGTGAATTCCACTAAATGTTGAAAATAAAATTAGTATCAATCTTTCATAAAGTCTTACTAAAAATAGAAGATGGAATACTTCTTAATTCATTCTGTGAGAGCAGTATTACCTAAGTATCAAAACTAGACAAGTTATATGAGAAGATAAAATTATATATCCATATTCATTATTAATATAGGTGTAAAAATCATCAACATAACAAACAAATTGAATCTAGCAACATATGAAAATGATTATGCACATGACCTAGTAGGACTTACCCTGAAATACCAGGTTATTTTAACATTTGAAAATTAATCAGCATAATACACTGCATAAATAAAATGAAGGCGAAAAACCACATGATCAATTCAGTTGACAGAAAAATCTTTTCACAAAATTCAACACTTTTCATGATAAATACACTTAACAAAATAGGAACTGAAGGAACTTCATCTTAATAAAAGATATTTCTGAAAAAACTTGTAGCTAACATCATACTAAATAGTGAAAGCCTGGGTGTCTTTCCCCTAAGATTCATAATAGAATAAACATATCTACTTTTTTCACTTCTGTTCATTATTGTACTAGAGATTCCAGCTAGAGTAATTAAACATGAAAAAGAAATAAAAAGCATCCATACCAGAAATTAATAAGTAAAATTATCTCTATAGATAACATGATGTTGTGTAAAGACAATTTTTAAAAAATCCACTAAAAAACCAGTTTATTAGAATTAATAAATGAATTCATCAAGATTACAAGTATAAGATCAATATTGAAAATCAATTCTATTTCTAAACACTTGCAGTTACACTTAAAATCAACAAAATAGAATAAAATATTTAGGATTAAAATTACCTAAGAAGCACAAGACTTGAAAGTACAAGAAACCTACAAAATATCACTGAAAAAAAATTAAAGGAGACTTAGATAAATGGAGAGAGATACCAGATGCATGGGCCTGAATACTGAATATTGTTAAGATGATAATACTCTTCACATTGAACTACAGATTCAATGCAATCATCAAAATTGGTCCCCCTCCCCCACTAGAAGTTGATAGTAGTCAAATAACCAGAATAGCCAAAAGAATCTTGAAAAATGGACAAAGTGGAAGGACTCATACTTCCCATTCCCATTCTGTGAAGCTACAAATGAAGAAGGTGTGATACTGGTATTTGGGCCGCAAAATTCTTTGTGGTGGGCGCTGTCTGGTGCATTGAAGGACATTCAGCAACATCTGTGGTCTCTACCCCCCAGATATCAGCAGGAGAGCCCAGTTGGGACAATCAAAAATGTCTCCAAACGTTTTAAAATGTCTCTTGGAGGGCAAAATCACCCTGGTTAGTAACCACTGCTCTAGATACTATTCTTTCCCCAAGGAACGCTGAAGACAAATAACCATAACCTTCAAGAAATCCCCAGGCCAATGGGATACAATGGTTATTTTGACTGAGGGGAAAAAAATTGTTTGGACATTAAAGAAACAGAAATGTAAATAATAAAGTAGAAAACAATGTGAAAATTCTTAAAACAGCCTGAAAAACCCATAGTAGAATCACAGCATCAAGTGATTGATTGTGCCCTTGGGGAAAGCTAGGCTTAAGAAGAGCTTAGCAGGGAAAGTAAAATTTGATTTGGACCAAGAAAGCTGAGTGAGTAAAGAAGGGAAACACATTACAGGCTGGAGGGGAAAAGATGAGCAAAGTGTGGAGCTGTGCAGGTTGCAGGCAAAAGGGTATGCAGGGACTGGATAAGGCCAAGGATGGCAAGTAATGATGCCGAGAAGACCTATTATTTGCATCTTTATTTTAACTCTTCCTTATACATAACTTGAAATTTGTAGCAGGTCTTGCTTATGCAATTTTCCCTGGCTTCCCAGTGTGTGAATAAAAGTAAAATCAAAACTAGAGGGGACTTTTAAGTCCATTTTATAAAACCAAGAAAAATCCAGAGCAGGAGATCAACATAAGAAGCAATTTTTCCTCTTTGAATTTCTGCCTGAGTGCAGAGAGGATTTTTTCTTCTACTTTCTTTCTCTCTTCCTGATCCCCTGAGTAATTTAAAATCCTCTTGAGCAGAATGCTTGCTAAGGCATAGGAGAAAATAATCTTAATTGGCTCTTTCCAATCTGCATTTGTGGGAATGGGTGTGACTGTTCCTCAGTCATTTACATCTGATAGTATTTTTAATTTGGGTAATTCCTTAAGTGAATGATAATAGATGCATGTAAATTTCCCTGCTTCTTGGAAACTGTCATACCTGGAGTTACTTCAGCATAGAAAACTAATGATGGACTAAGAAAATAGTCATTCCAGATGTAGGCAAACCCTCATTTCAATTGGCAACATGGATTTTGACCCATAAAGAGGTGAGGACAATGGTAGTTACCAGGTTTTCAAGGTCTATAAGACAAAAATCATTTAAATACTTCACATTCATCGTATTAGTTGATTTCAGACAATAGTCCTATGTCAGTCTTAAAATCCTCACATTGTAAATGTGAGCACCAAGTCACAGTGAGATTAAGAACCAAGTCACAAATAATAATCAGGAAAGCTGTGATTGAGTATGGGGGTCTGTGGATTTCAAGGTCTGTGGTTTTAACCCTAACTCAACACTGCTTCTTTCTTGGCCTTGACATACAGCTGAATATATTTTGACATGTTTTCTATTAGAAAATTGGTACTGTCATATAATGTACAGTATTATTACCCAAAGATCAAATGTCAGTTTTCTAAAGGCAAGGGACATGTATGATTGAGAAAATCGAGAATGTGGGAAGTATGTGGCTTGGCACAGGTCACATTTAGATCATAAGCACATTTAGTAAGGATCCCAAAACTTTAGGATGCAGCTTTTCAGTTGAGAGAAGGGTCATCAAAGATTTTTTTTTTTTTAAAGTAAAATAGAGTTAGCTAGCTAGCATAGTGTTTTGAAGACAGATATTAGAATTCTATGTCAAAACAAAGATTTGTGGTCACTAGAAGACTGAAGAGAATATAGTGGACAATGTGATCGAAGAATGAATTTTGGTATGATGAGGAATGTGCTGATTGGCTGAGAGCAAGCAGTAGGAGGCAGGACAGCAAGCCAGCAAGTCATAGAGTAGAAATGTTTTAGAGCAAGAAAAGTTTAGCATAAGAATTTAGCCATAATCTTGGACAGAAAGAGTCCAAAAGATATTAAGAAAAATAGGACAGTTGCATTAGGTGTACATATCAATATGGAAGAGAGAGAAAAAGTGGTGTATATAATTAATAAAGGTTATGAAGCATCTGGGCAAGCTGTTCAACCAGGAAGGTCTAAGAAATGCTATTTTATTCACATTCACTCTAAAGTGGTGGCTGTGTAGCCTATTGGAAATATCCTGAGGTCAGCAGTAATCTAGAACCAAATGGCGGGAGAATAACAAGAGTTCCGTGGCATCAAGTGATCTTCATGGGTCACTCCTCGTGCTAAGTGCATAATTATTTCTTTAATCTCCATAACCACATGAGGTAGCTTGTATTATTTCTTATATTCTATGGGCTCAGACTTGTCAATTCACTTGTCTAAAGCCATGCTGCTGGCAAGTGCTGGGGTACAATTCAATCAGGTTTTTCTGATCCCAGAACTCTGCTTTTTACATCTGTGCAATTCTTGCATGAAGGAAAGGAGGGAGGGAGGGACAGCTGGGAGGCAGGGAGCATTTAGGCCCAAAGTGGAAATTCTATTCACTTACTAACTATTGGCATAGAAGGGGGTGCTTTTATACCCATTTGGGGCAGTGGAATATACAATTATGTTGACTATGGGGAGATTCTGGTAACAATAGAGACAAACCAAGAGACTCTTAACTACAGGAAACAAATTGAGAGTTGGTGTAGAGGAGGTGGGTGGGGAAATGGGGTCCCTGGGTGATGGGCATTAGGGAGGGCACATGACGTAATGAGCACTGGGTGTGATAGGCGATGGAAGAATAATTGAACTCTACATCTGAAACTAATGGTACAGTGTATGCTCATTAATTCAGTTTAAATAAAATAAGAAAAACAAAAGAGACACATCAAATAAATAATCTCTGCTGGGTGTTTGTGAGTGAAATTGTAGTAACTGGAATTACTAAAACCATTTTAGGACCACAAGGAGAGGTAGGCTTTAAGCTAAAAGGAAGAAAGAATCTGGTCCATTGATTTGCTTAATTAACTAATTCCAGGGTTTCTCTACCCAAGATTTCTCTGAGTCCTTTTATTGTTTAAACCATTTTGTATTGTTTAGTGGACACTTATTTCTATCTTGCTAGTGTGGGAAATAAGGATTACACAGGAATTGACCTATCTGAAGTATAATCTGAGATGGCACACTACTTATTCCTTCTTTGGGGCCATTGGTCCTCATCTTCATGTGGAATATCCCAGTTTTCTCAAGATGAGGAATATCCTAATTCTCTCTGTCTTTTTCCCACCACAAACTATGGAATCTTTGCTTCTACTACCCCATTGTTTTCTAGTTTTCTCTGTGAATCCCTCACTCATTTGGATCCCATCTTAAAATGCAAACATCTAAGCATGTACTAAGTAATTCTACACTGTGCCAGATGCTGGTGAATAAGTTTACCTTCACTGATAAGATCATTCTGTAGTTTAACTTGATTCAGTTCAATCTATTTATTTATAGTATAGGTATATTCACAAAATATATTCATCCCTAAGGTTATTCATTGGTTTATATAACACATATTCAGTGAGCACCTAAAGAACTATGTGCCTGCCAGGTTATGGATCTACACAAATGGACAATACATTGTATATAAGAAGCACCCATGACTTGAACACTTAGCAGATTAATTAAAGTTCTAGAATAAGGGTTTGAAGAGAGTTTTATGGGAGTGGAAGTCTGAATCAGATGTTGGGGGAGGGGACATAAAATGGAGCATGACATGGTTTCTGCCTTAAGAAGGAAACAGGGATATGTTGGGATTGCCTACATTTAAGATTCATATCCCTTCCCAAGATTATATTCTATACCTAAAGTGACTTTATATAACTATAGGATCCCTAATATGCATAAGTATTTATTATCCCCAGATACCTCATGTTCATATCTTATCCCCTGGGAACTTATTATCTAGCTTTTAACAGGGCTTTCAGTGCTGACATCTGAAGCTCTTTTTGCATTTTTCTTAAACTGCTCTTATTAGCCTCACTCAGAGACTATTTAAAACCTGGAAAGTTAGGGTAACCTTGGGCAAGGTATTTAATCTCTCCAAGATTCTAGATCCAAGAAATAGAAATGATGGCACTTATCTCAGGACTTTGTTAGGATTAAGTTACCTAATACAAGAGGAGAATAATCAGTGCCTAGTACATAGTAAGCACAAGAGGAGAATAATCAGTGCCTAGTACATAGTAAGCACTCGACATATAATGGTTTTACTACTGACCTTCCTGATCCTCAGATAATTAAACTTCTGCTGTTCTTCTAATATTCCAGCACTTTTAAATTTTCTAAGTACTTTTGCTCACTTTCTTCTTTCTTTATAGGAAACTCCATTTCTTATATTTTCTGAATTCAGATATGTTCTTCACAGCCCACATGAACTCTTGAGTGCAGTAAATGGAATTTAATGTATGTCTGCTTGTCAAAAATAACCTCACAATCTTTTGAAGCACTTTGAATCTTGAAGCACTTTTATGAGAAGTGGATTATGGAGAAGCTATCTTGTGTATTTGTTGTTAAGATGTGACATCATCAGGGTGCCTGGTTGGCTCAGTCAGTTCAGCCTCTCACTCCTGGTTTCAGCTCAGGTCATATTCTCATGATCATGAGATCGAGACCCACATGGGCCTCTGTGCTCAGTGTGGAGTCTGATTCAGATTCTCTCTCCCTTTCCCTCCTCCTCACACTCTGTCTTCTTGCCAAATTAATAAAATCTTCAAAAAAAAAAAAAAAAGACATGACATCTTCATTGTCTACTCAAGAGGAAAATAGTAGTTTTACCAAATGTCTGTGGTGTCTCAGTAATGGGAGATCTTTCAGCAGACAAAACTGATCAATTTGATGTTCTAAGAGTTCTATACTCCATATACTCTATCGAGACCTCAGCTAGTTATGCACAGGCAACTATAAAATAGAAATTAGCACTTGGGTGAAACAATCCTTCCAGAATTCTCCCTCAAAGATCAAAGTTTTCATTTGCAAGAGAGAAGTCTTTTATAGAGATAAAATAATGCTAAGAAAGAGTGGCTTTTGTATAGGATTACAATAAACTAAGGATATTATTATCTCTATTTTACAGATTAAGAAACTGAGGCTTAGGAGACGTGTTTTGAAAGAAGTTTTTATGGCCGATGTCAAAAAAGTAACTGCCTATGTTCTCCTTTAGGATTTTGGTGGACCTGTCTCACATTGAGGTCTTTTATCCATTTAGAGTTTAGCTTTGTGTATGGTGTAAGAGAACGGTTGAGTTTCATTCTTCTTTGTATAGCTGTCCAATTTTCCCAGCACCATTTATTAAAAAGACTTTTTTCCACTGGATATTCTTTCCTGCTTTGTTGAAGATTAGTTGACCATAGTGTTGAGGGTCCATATCTGGGGTCCCTATTCTGTTCCTTTGAACTATGTATCTGTTTTTGTGCCAGTGCAATGCTGTCTTGATGATCACAGCTTTATTATATAGTTTGAAATCAGGCAACATGATGTCCCCAGCTTTGTTTTTCCTTTTCAGCATTCCCTTGGCAATTTGGGGTCTTTTCTGGTTCCATACAAATTTTAGGATTGTTTGTTCCAGCACTTAGAAAAATGACATTGGTATTTTTCTAAGTGCTAGAACTTCTTTCAAAACAATTCAGCAACTTCTTCCAAAACATGTTTCCAAAGGCAAGGGAAACAAAAACGAAAATGAACTTTTGGAATTTTTTCAAGATAAAAATCTTCTGCATAGCAAAGCAAACAGTCAACAAAACAAAGAGACAACACATGGAAAGGAAGAAGATATTTGCAAATGACACTACAGATAAAGGTCTGGTATCCAAGATCTATAAAGAATTTCTCAAACTCAATGCCCAAGAAACAAATAATCAAGTGAAAAAGTGGGCAGAAGACATCAACAGACACTTCTCCAAAGAAGACATACAAATGGCTAACTGAGACATGAAAAAATGTTCAACATCATTAGCCATCAGGGAAATTCAAATCAAAACCACATTGATATACCACCTTACACCAGTTAGTATGGCACAGATTAACAAGGCAGGAAACAACAAATGCTGGAGAAAATGTGGAGAAAGGGGAACACTCTTACACTGTTGGTGGGAATGCAAGTTGGTGCAGCCACTTGGGAAAAGAGTGTGGAGACTCCTTAAAAAATTAAAAATAGAGCTATCCTATGACCCTGCAATTGCACACTGGGTATTTACCCCAAAGATACAGATATAGTGAAGAGAAGGGCCATATGTACCCCCAATGTTGATAGCAGCAATGTCCACAATTGCCAAACTGTGGATAGAGCTGAAATGCCCTTCAACAGATGAATGGATAAAGAAGATGTGGTCTATATGTACAATGGAATATTACTCAGCCATAAGAAACAATGAATACCCAACAATTATATCAACATGGATGGAACTAGAGGAGATTATGCTAAGTGAAATAAGTCAAACAGAGAAAGTCAATTATTATATGGTTTCACTTATTTGTGGAATATAAGGACTAGCATGAAGGACATTAGGGGAAAGGAAGAAAAAATGAAGGAAGGAAATCAGAGTGGGAGATGAACGATGAGAGACTATGGACTCTGGGAATCAAATGGAGGGTTTTAGAAGGGGCGGGGTTGGGAGGATGGGTGACCCTAGTGACGGGTATTAAGGAGGGCATGTATTGCATGGAGCACTAGGTGTTATATGTAAGCAATGAATCATGGAACATGACATCAAAAACTAATGATATACTGTATGGTGACTAACATAACACAATGATTTAAAGAAAGGAAACTGAGGTTTACAGAATTAAAGTATTTTCCTAAGGTTTGGTGTCAGAGCTAGCAAATGGTAGCGCCAGGATTTGAGCCCAGTTCTGTCGGATTCTAAACTCATGCTTTCTTATGTTGTTCTGTGTTTATTTCTGTTGTTTTCAACAACTCAGGAATGGAGAACTAAGTTGCTATCCTCTGTCTTCATTGTATACTGTTTTTGTACTTTCACAGTAAGCTGGGGTGTTCAGAGGAGTATAAATGAAAGTGAAAGGCACTTTCCATGCAGGAGGCACTGCGTGGTCCAGAAGCACCCTCAGATGTCTTTATCTTTGGTCACTTCCCTGTTCTTCACACTGGAATGTGATTTGTAGAGAACTTGAGACTGATGCTTCAGAGTAATTTTAATTGCTGTTGGTAGGGATAGAAGGATGTTTCTTCTGCATTGTATATCTCTATCCCATGTTCTCCACCTCCTCCCTCCAAGAGAAGTCACTAATCCCATAGGTCAATTTGCCAGACACTGATTAGGTCATATTTGTTAGAGAGAAAAATCTTTTTGGGGTAGAATGTCCATACCCAGCCTTCTATTCTACTTCCTTTCATCTGAATACATTGAAAAGGTCCTGTTATAGGTGTCCAGACCAAATGTGATAAGGCTCTATCATTTGGATTTGGCTTGGAAGGAAGGGTTGAAGGAAGGCTTCTTTGTTGTTTGAACCTAAGCCATATATATGTTCTAGTGCATATTTACCAGAGTTCTGATTTTGGATTCCTTGGCCAAGGCCCAGCTATTACTAAAGGGAAGTGTGGGTTCTTATTTGTTAATGTTCCTTGAGTGTATCCCCCTAAATCACCTTGGGAGCTGGAGGTAGAGATTGTTGGTTGGTCAACGCCCCAGTATTCCTGGGTACCTGGCATAATATCACTTTAATACCACTAAAAAGTCAGCAAAACTCTTAACCTTTTCCAATGTTTTATACATTAAATTTTATTTCCAGAAATAGATGGTCTTTAAGGTTGGAGATTGACCTTTACATTTCCAATCTCCTGTTAGAAGCACACCAATTGATCTCAGCAGAAAAGAATCTAAGGCAGCAGGTAAAGCATTGACCCTGTCTCTGCACCAGAACCCTATGTTGGTCCCCTGGGATATTTGAAATAACTCTTACAAACAAAAGTATTCCTACTTTACAGATGAGCCTAATTTTTTGACCAGATTGACATCAACAATAACAACAATAATAAATAATTTCTGCTTGTAACTGAAAAATTTCAGAGATAGAGAAAGCCTGGTTAATTCAGGGTCTTGCCCTCTTCTCTGTTAGTTTTCACCTCAGGATTATTTTTTTCATGACATCAAAATGACTCCAAGCACCACCTTATTCAAATATAATGTACAATAGAATTGCTACAAGTAGATGGGAAGATAGAAAATTAATAATTTTAGCCATTCTGACTGGTGTGAGGTGATATCTCATTGTGGTTTTGATTTGTATTTCCCTGATGCCGAGTGATATGGAGCACTTTTTCATGTGTCTGTTGGCCATCTGGATGTCTTCTTTGCAGAAATGTCTGTTCATGTCCTCTGCCCATTTCTTGATTGGATTATTTGTTCTTTGGGTGTTGAGTTTGCTAAGTTCTTTATAGATTCTGGACACTAGTCCTTTAAATGATATGTCGTTTGCAAATATCTTCTCCCATTCTGTCAGTTGTCTTTTGATTTTGTTAACTGTTTCCTTTGCTGTGCAAAAGCTTTTGATCTTGATGAAATCCCAATAGTTCATTTTTGCCCTTGCTTCCCTTGCCTTTGGCATTGTTCCTAGGAAGATGTTGCTGCGGCTGAGGTCAAAGAGGTTGCTGCCTGTGTTCTCCTCAAGGATGTTGATGGATTCCTTTCGCACATTGAGGTCCTTCATCCATTTTGAGTCTATTTTTGTGTGTGGTGTAAGGAAATGGTCCAATTTCATTTTTCTGCATGTGGCTGTCCAATTTTCCCAGCACCATTTATTGAAAAGGCTGTCTTTTTTCCATTGGACATTCTTTCCTGCTTTGTCGAAGATTAGTTGACCATAGATTTGAGGGTCTATTTCTGGGCTCTCTATTCTGTTCCATTGATCTATGTGTCTGTTTTTGTGCCAGTACCATGCTGTCTTGATGATGACAGCTTTGTAATAGAGCTTGAAGTCCGGAATTGTGATGCCACCAACGTTGGCTTTCTTTTTCAATATCCCTTTGGCTATTCGAGGTCTTTTCTGGTTCCATATAAATTTTAGCATTATTTGTTCCATTTCTTTGAAAAAGATGGATGGTACTTTGATAGGAATTGCATTAAATGTGTAGATTGCTTTAGGTAGCATAGACATTTTCACAATATTTATTCTTCCAATCCAGGAGCATGGAACATTTTTCCATTTCTTTGTGTCTTCCTCAATTTCTTTCATTAGTACTTTATAGTTTTCTGAGTATAGATTCTGTGTCTCTTTGGTTAGGTTTATTCCTAGGTATCTTATGGTTTTGGATGCAATTGTAAATGGGATTGACTCCTTAATATCTCTTTCTTCTGTCTTGCTGTTGGTGTAGAGAAATGCAACTGATTTCTGTGCATTGATTTTATATCCTGACACTTTACTGAATTCCTGTATAAGTTCTAGCAGTTTTGGAGTGGAGTCTTTTGGGTTTTCCACATATAGTATCATATCATCTGCGAAGAGTGATAATTTGACTTCTTCTTTGCCGATTTGGATGCCTTTAATTTCCTTTTGTTGTCTGATTGCTGACGCTAGGACCTCTAGTACGATGTTGAATAGCAGTGGTGATAATGGACATCCCTGCCCAAAGGGGGACCTGGCTGGCTCAGTTGGGAGAGCATGCCCACTCTCGATCTCGGAGTCATGAATTCAAGCCCAACATTGTGTGTGGAGATTACTTAAAAATAAATAAACATTAAAAATAAGATTCAACAAAAATTTGGCTTGATTTATCATGGTGGAGGGTGCTAAGTAGTCTTACTTTTCAATACCCAGTTCTGTTTCTTGATTGGCTAGATTCTTAAGTGGTGTCAGATATCACTTCTAATAGCAACTATAAATGATTGAAGTTATGTCCATAGGAAGTTTAAGCACTGCCCTTCATATCTGTCTTGTGTTAGTGACAAGCTACTAACAGAAACTGTACCTGGACAGCATAAAGAGCAGTGAGTATTTGGCAAAGATTTGTTAAATGTTGTGAGAGAGTTAAACTGGATAATTCAGATTAGCAAATCTGAATAACGACAAAGTCTCCAATTTTCTTTTCTTTGGGCAAATGGCTCCTGCAATGTAAGTGAAAATTAATTATACAGCTTTGTAAAGCAAAAGATGTTAGGGACAAAGGAGAGATGTGAAATGGAACTAACATTTGTTAAGCACTGATAATGTGCTAGACAGTGTACTAGACACTTTACACATGTTATTCATTCTTTTGAGACAACGTTATGAAATACCTATTAGGTGATAGGCAGTGCATTCTCTGATGTGACTGTCAATATAAATAAAACATGATATTTTCTTTAACAAAGTTATAGCCTAGAGGGAGAGATGAACAACTAGGTCAGCATTCATATTGTGATGTGATAAATAGTATTATTGCTCAGAGGACATAAAAATCAGACAGAAAGTCCACAGATGGTTCCCAAATTTAGAAGTGCTTGAACTAAGTTTTGCAAGAGGACAAAGGGGTCAATTATTTGAAAATGGAAAACCGGATATTGCTGATATCAAGAATAGCATGTGTAGGAGTGCCTCGGTGGCTCAGTTGGTTAAACAACTGTGTTTGGCTTGGGTCATGATCCCAAGATCCTGGGGTTGAGCCCCAGGTAGAACTCCCTGCTCAGCAGGGAGCCTGCTTCTCCCTTCCCTCTACACCTCCTCCTGCTTGTGTTCTCCCTCTCACTCATTCTCTTGAATAAATAAAATCTTTTTTTAAAAAAAAATAAAGAATAGCATGTGTGAAGATGCAGGGATATGGAACAGTGTGAGATAGCTGGAGTTTGGAAAACTTACAAATTATGTAGAATAGTAGCTGGAGATGAAGCTACAGAGTTGGATATGGTTCAGGTTATGGAACATGGAAGCCTTAGAAGCCAGGTGGTGGGTATTATGGAGGGCATGTATTGCATGGAGCACTGGGTGTGGTGCATAAACAATGAATTCTGTTATGCTGAAAGAAATAAATTTAAAAAAAAAAAAAAAAGAAGCCATGAGGACATTCTTCATTTTGAGAGTTATGGGGAACTACTGATGAAGATTAATCCCAGAAATATCATGATCATTTTTGCATTGGAAGTAATCACTCCAGAAGCAGTATGTGTGATGGAGGAGGAAGACAGAAGAAGCAGTTTTTAATAATCCCTTCAAGCATTAATAATGAAAGCATTGGAAATAGAAGGGGAGAGACTGATGCAGGATGAGGAAGTAGAGTTGATGTGGGTGGTGCATGAGTGAGAGAGGTCTACAAGGTTCCCCACATTTGAGGCTGGGGTTGCATATACAGGCATTTTTCAAGATAAGAAATATTACGAAAGGAGCTGGTGTCAGGAAAAGACAGAGTTCAGTTGGGCATATGGATGTAATGGGCACCTCCTGAAGTAGAGCAAGGATTTGGTTTATTTATTTGATGATATACTCTGCCCACATGTTCATATGGATAGAGAGAAAAAGTCATCTTTCTTCCTTTTTTCCCCTCCTAAATTTCACTGGAGTATACCTTCTTAGCTATGCACATGCGAGGAGAGTAGTCATCCCTTATAAATGGGAGTAGGTGTAAGATTCTAAGCAGAGTACTAAACAGGCAAGTGTCAGACATCTTCAACCTCCTCTCTCTGACATTGCAATTTTGAGAAACCCATTGGGCTGATATGGCACTGACCAAAAACCACAGGGAGGAAAATACCTGGGGTCTAAAAGGAACTCTGTAGCAGGGAAGGGGAATTGGTCCGCTGACTGACTCTTTTTCCAGGGTTAACAAAATGGCCTGAATTGATGGAGAATTGATGGCTTACCTGGCATACCTGGGAAACAATTTCCAAATATGTGACTGTGGGTCAAATAGCTGTAGACCTAAAGTTTGGGAATATGCAAGTATTTAAATTAGTAAAGGCATAACACTGGTAGTGAACAAATGTCTAGAAAAATGGGCAAGACCAGTGTTCAAAAGTGACCCATGTGGCCAGTGTGGTGCTACTCGTGGGGTAGGAGGGTTTTGTAACTCCTCTTTTTCATCTGGAGTTTGAAAAAGAGAACTAGATATATTTGGGTTGAGTGAACTCCTGAGTTCTTCTACAATGATGTGTATCTATGAACATAAACATGTGAGAATTTGAACAATTAGTTGAAAGGATAAAAGACATGTGGTTTCATCTGCATCTTAAACTGGTAGAGTGGGTCAGATAGATTATACTGAATTTGTAGTACCTGCAGCGAAGTCAGATAAAGATATTGAAGAGGAAGATGGAGGCAAGAGTGAGAAGGTCAAGAGACATCTTAGAGTTGAAAATACAGATGTAATTAGAATGTAGATGGTAATTGAATATATGTTTTCAGACAAGATCATTAAGGGGAAACATGGTTAAAAGACCTGGAGACCACTAACATCTAGGTGGTTAGTGGAAGAGGAGAGGTCTATGAATGAAAAGCCAGGGAGGTATTAGAAAGAATGAGAACCATGAACTCATAGAGGTCAAGCAAAGAGAGATCACTCAAGAGAAGCAATGGTCAAAATTCAAATGCAATAAGAAATCTAAATATGCCTAAAACAAAAAATATACTGGCTTTTCTGACATATATTTTATCCCTGTACCTTTCAGTTATGTGAACTGATAAATGTTTTTGTTGCTTACATCAGTTTGGGTTGGGGTTTTGTTTCACTTGAATCCACAAGAGCCCTAGTTGATGTTGTTTAGATTTTCACATAGACTCTGATGTCTCCCAAGGTGATGGTATATTTAGGTATCCTGGCTATAGGCATCTAGAGGCTGCAGGATGGAAGAGATAATCTGCATATAGTCATATATGTCACTTATTAATATGTATCACTGGCTTTGATACAGAACACACAGCTCCTTAAAGTCAAGATTCCTAACCACAACAGATTTTGAAATAGAACCCTTGTTAATGGATGTCATAGATGGTCTTTCTCCATGTGTGGATTTGGCCACAGATACTATTAAACTCACACCAAGCTATATAAAACTAAAATTGTTCTTCCTTCCAACACCCTGTTCCCTGCTCCTCTGTGGAGGAACTTTTTGCAGCTGTACACTGGATGAAATAGTTGGGCAGAATCTTATTCAAGTTTTAAATGGTTCTCAGTCAGTGTTCTCGACCTTCTTACAAAACTTTAGAATAATTTCAATCTTCAAAATGCTAATATAAACCTCTAGACTCCTTCTGATCCCTTGGGAGCTGTGTGCAAATGTTATGCTAATATGCTCTGTTACAGCTGAGAAAACACATCAAATTTGCCAGTGAGCCACATTATTGACAGAGCTCTGGGAATTCAACCCCACGAGCCTCAGAAGTTAGAAAACAGAGCAAAGCTTACGCTAGAAAAATAAAGTTCTTTGACTATGGCCTTCACTTTTAATTATAGTACCCTAAAAGTTACAATTCTATTCAGCTTTCTCACCAGGCATTTAGGAAACAGGATTGCCGCATCTTGCTTTTAAAGCGCATGCCTGCATCAAAACATAATATGTCTCTACCTCCTGTGGAACTACCGTACGAATTCAAAGGCATATTTCATCTGAGTAGTCTGTACTGTCATTGTCATTGGAAAATTAAAAATAAAAATGTTCAGTTCTTACTGTGCTGTTAACAAAGGAAGGGGGATCCTCTGAAAGATCAGAATTTCAGAAGTGCAGGCCACCATTCTGTTCTGAAAACAAAACAAAACAAAACCAAGAGCATTTGCTATGACTTTGCCAAGGATTTTTAAAGATTCAGACTGAAAGTAAAACACTTCCAGAAGTGAAGATGTAGGATCCATAACCAGAGCATGCACCATCTGTCTTGTCTTCGTGGGAGAGTTGTTGGATTTTCCTGACCACATCAAATCCCATTGGGACAAACTTCTTGGTTGTCAAAACCATTTGGTTATAATATGACTTGGGAAAAATTATTGCACTTCTAGAAATCACATTTGAAAATTCTTGGGGCAAGAGATGAAATAGAACTTAAACGAACTTTTCAGTAGTCAAATCAAGGGGGAGGAATCTTGAGCCTAATTTATTTTAGCAAATGATATGCCCAGTCAACCTGGGATTGACTTCAACTTTGGAATTAAAAGGACCTGGGTTCATATATTAGCTCAGTTCTTTAGAGGTTGTTCAAACTTTCTGGGCCTTGGTTTCTTCATCTGTAAAATGGTGGTACCTATCTTAGAAGATAGTCTTAGAATGTAATGATAAAAGTTAAATTGAACATTTAAAGCCAATATCTGGGTATCAAATACAAAGTGAAAGCACATAAATGGCCATTAGGGAAAATGGATATGATAGCAGGCTTAGTACTTTCCAAATATTTATCTTTAATCTTTTGATTATTTAGGGGGAAAGATGATATTTTGTTTAGAGTTTGGTATTTAGGGAAGATTTTACTTAGAAGGTAAAGAAGGAAAAGGAAGTTTGGAAGATAATTGCTCCCAACTATTGGCATGATTTTCAAACTGGAGCACAAGTTTTAGTCAACTATATTTGGAAAAAAAACTTATTGTCTGATTTCCTATTTTCCAGGCTGTGTGCTAGTTCTGGAAATATAGAAATTAACAAGCTACCATCTTTGGTCCTATAGAACTTGAGGTTTATCAAAAAACATGGACATTAACCAAGTAATTACAGAAATAATTATGTACAACTGTAATAAAATGACATCAAGAGAAAATACAGCATGCTTGGACAGTGTATAATAGAGGAAATTAATCTGCACGTATAGCTTTCTATTCCCTGAAGAAAGATTCATCCCCAGTGGAAATGTGAAGTTTAAAGAGTTTGTCTTCAATGTGCTATCCAAAATCTTGCTATTCTTTCCCTAGCTGGGGACACTAGTCCCCTGTAGTCTTTTGTTGATTCTATATTACTTGTCAGTACATTCTCAGAACTTAATAAAAGTACATTTATATTGCATTGTTTCATTTACACCAAGTATAACTTTCCTACTGGGTACTATCCTATACTTAAAAAAACTTTATCTCTATTTTCTCACCCAATAAAAAGAAGTTCAACTCAACTCTCCCTTTGTTTGCATCCTCAGACCCATTCTATTGAACTACTGACTAGACAAACCTAGAGTCCTTGCAGTTGGGCACTAAACATGCTTAAATCATTTCTAAATTTGTCAAATTTATGATCCTATGGCTTATCCTGCTCCCTCTTGGAATGGCAGACTAAAATAAGGTAGAGGGATGATAGGATAAGAGGGAAGGAGAGAGAGAGACTCCAGGTTATTCAGTTTTGATCCAGGTTTCTCCTGTTTAAGATCATATTTCCTTGCCACCAAAATCATTGCTGATAAATTTCTTGAGCAAAAGAAAATGAATCATAGGACACTAGAGTTTTAAGGAACCTTAAAATTTGTATTAATTAGGACTCTAGCAAGTGATGAAAACATAATTGATATTGGCTTAAGCCCAAAAGTGATATATTGACTGACTCAAATGACCAAGAAGAAGAAGGAAAAAAAAGAACAGGCTGCAGGTCTTCCCTAGTTATATGAAGCCTGATCAAAGGTTCAGAATCTGTCTTTCTGCATTTCCTTATCCATACTATGAAACTGTGGAAGATATAGGGACTGACTTGCTCAGCACTTATTCGTTCTTTCTTCTAGAATGTCTTCCATATTTCAGAAACTGTGACACCAAAAACTGCATTTTTAGCCTCTCTTGTGGCTCTGGGTAGAGATGTGATTTAAGTTATCCCAATCCATAGCATTTGCATGAGACATAGATTTGGAACTGGATAAGGAAAGGATAGGGTTAGGTGTCTATTTTCCTGGTGTGGAGTATAGCCTAGGCAATATAGTGCATCAGTAGTCCTCCCCTGAATCAGAGATTTTCTACTAGTGGGAGTGACAACCTTTTCGAGTACAGCCTATGCAACTTGGTTCTGTGGTGAGCAGCTTCTCAACTTGGCAATTTCTCATATTGTTAATAGAAATTCTCAAATCAGAGCAGAGGTATTGTGACCCTAAAGACTAGGAATAGTTTTATAGGAGCTTAACCTAAAGTCTGCTCTTTTGGGTTTCCGTTGATTTTCTTCTAAACTACCTTACACTTGGTAGATATAAACAAAGAACAAATTAAAGCTCTAGAGATGAAAAATGCAATGTTTGAGGTGAAAAAAATTACACTGGATAGGATGATTGGAAGAGCATACATTGCTGAAGAAAACATTAGTGAACTTGAAGACATGTAATGTCTTCATTCAAAATGAACAGAGAGAAAAAATTCTGAAGAAATGAGCAAAACATCAGTGAGCTGTAGAATGACTTTAAACAGCTTAATATACATGTAAATAGAGTCCCTAAAGTAAAGTAGGAGTGGGGCACAGAAAAAATATTTGAAGAAATAATAGTAATAAGGAATGAAATTTTTCCAAATCTAGAATTCAAAATAAGAAATCAAAAAACCCAATTTAAAAAAATGGTTAAAAATTATTGAACAAATATCTTACTAAAGAAGCTATATAAATAACAAATAGGCATGTGAAATCCTATATCATTAAAGAATTACAAATTAAGACAATGAGACATTATACATTTATTAGAATGGCTAAAATCCCAAACATTGGAAACCCCAAATGCTGGTGAGAAGGTGGAGCAACAGGATATCTCCTTTACTGCTGGTGGGAGCACAAAATAGTACAGTCATGTTGGAAGATGGTTTGGCACTCTCTTACAAAGTTAAACATAATAATGCTCCTTGGTACTTACCCAAAGGAGTTAGAAAACTTATGTCCACACAAACCTGCACATGAATGTTTGTAGCAATTTTATTTATAATTGCCCAAACTTGGAAGCAACCAAGATGCCCTCTGGTAAGTGAATGGATAAAAAAAAAAAAACTGTGATGCATCCAGACAAAGAGACACTATTCAGCGCTAAAAAGCACTGAGCTATCATACCATTAAAAGACATTCAGGGGGGGCACCTGGGTGGCTCAGTGGGTTAAGCCGCTGCCTTCGGCTCAGGTCATAATCTCAGGGTCCTGGGATCGAGTCCCACATCGGGCTCTCTGCTTGGCGGGGAGCCTGCTTCCCTTCCTCTCTCTCTGCCTGCCTCTCTGTCTACTTGTGATCTATCTCTGTCAAATAAATAAATCTTTAAAAAAAAAAAAAAAAAAAGACATTCAGGGCTCTCTTCCTCGGCGCTGCCTGTGGAGGTGGCAGCCATCTGTTACTGGGCATCATGCCTGCCCTCAGACCTTTGGTGAAGCCCAAGATTGTTAAAAAGAGGACCAAGAAGTTCATCCGGCCCCAGTCAGACCGATATGTCAAAATTAAGCACAACTGGTGGAAGCCGAGAAGTATTGACAATAGGGTGCGCAGAAGGTTCAAGGGCCAGATCTTGATGCCCAACATTGGTTACGGGAGCAACAAGAAGACAAAGCACATGTTTCCCAGTGGCTTCAGGAAGTTCCTAGTGCACAACGTCAAGGAGCTTGAAGTGCCGCTGATGTGCAACAAATCTTACTATGCAGAGATTGTTCACAACGTTTCCTCCAAGAACCGCAAAGCTATTGTGCAAAGAGCAGCCCAGCTGGCAATCAGAGTCACTAATTTCAACTCCAGGCTGCGCAGTGAAGAAAATGAATAGACAGCTTGTTGTGCACATCATATTTGTGTTAATAAAACCATAAAACTATAAAAAAAAGACATTCAGCACTTGAAATACATTGCACTAGGTGAAAAAATAATCTGAGAAGGTACAGACTATGATTCCAACTAAATGGCATTCTGAAAAAGGGAAAACTACAGAGACAATAAAAACATTAGTGCTTACTAGGAGGTATTGGAGAGGAGGCATGAATAGGTGAAGCACAGAGGATTTGGGAGCAATAAAGGTTTTCTGTATGATATTACGATGGTGGATACATGTTATTGTACATTTATAAATCTCATAGAATGTAAAACACCAAGAGTGAAGTGTAAAGCATGCACTTTGGGTAATAATGTGTCATTGTAGGTTCATCTATTATAATGCATGTACCACTCTGTTGTGGGATGTTCATAGTATGACAGGCTATGCTTGTAAGTGATTTAGGAAAACTCTGTATTTTCTGTTCAATTTTTCTGTGAACCCAAGACAACTCTAAAAAGCAAAGCTTGTCAAAAATATATGAGGAATGTACAAAACATTAGATGGTAATAAATGGCATAACAAAAACTATTCAGGATAAAGGAGAAGAGAGAAAAGTTCTATTTCATGCGTTCTCTCCCTTCCCTTCCCCTCGAAACTCATACATCGCCATTCTCAATTTAGGTTAAATTCTTGACTTTTTATAAGCACAACCCAAATGTATCATTGATCTTTTCCAGGTTCATCTATGTTATAACATATATCATTACATTGTTCATTTTTCTATTGTGGTAAAATTTCCATCACCTAAAATTAACTATTTCTAAAGTGTATGATTTAGCGGCACAATGCATTCTCAAGTCTGTGCAACCATCACCAATGTCTCCTTCCAATATGTTTTTGTCACAGTCACAGGGTTTCCTGAGCCCATTATGCAATCCCTCCCCATTCTATCCTATCCCCACCATTACTAATATGCTCTCTGTATTGTAAGAATTTAATTATTCCAGATACTTCATTTAAATAAAATTAAAACATACGTGCTCTCCTGTGTCTGGCTTCTTTTAGTTAGCAGAATGTTTCCGAGGTTTACCCACACAAATTGTAGTGTGTAACAATACTTATTGTGAATATTGCTCTGATGAATATCTGTACACAAACAACCTCTTGAATACCTGTTTTCAGTTCCCTAGTGTATTGACTTTGGGGTGGAATTGCTGGGTTATAGGATAATTCTATGTTTAACTTGTTAAGGAAGCACTAAACAGATGAATCATTTTACATTCTCATCAGCAAAGTAATAAGGGTTCCAATTTCTCTATATCTACTCCAGCTCTTTTTTTTTTCCCCTGGTTTTCTGATTATAGACATCCTACTCAGTGTGAAGTAAATCTCATTTGGTCCCTTCAAGGGTAGTTTCAATTGTCTGATTTTTTTTTTTCACATGGATATGTCACATTTTCTTTTCCTTTTCACATTTTGTAATCTTTGCTTGAAAACTCTACCTTGTAGATATTACATTATAAGAACTCTAGATACTAACGGCCATTTTGTTGTGTTAACTGGTCCTTTGTTTATCTGTTTTACCATCTGGCTGAATTAATTTTGCCAAGGTTATTTCTCCTGCACTTTGCTGCCTCTGATATCCATATTCAGATTTCTTCCCCTTCACTTTAGCTTTTAACCTGGCTACTTGGAGTTTGCCTGTGTCAAACATTATGCCTAAGCTCTGTTGGCCAGTTATATTTTTCCCTTTACTATGGGATTCACATGTGGCTTAAAGGCTGCTCTCACAGCTCAGGGCATTTATGTATTCTGCCCCATATTCACAAATCAGGAACTTGGAAATCCCCTTTCTGACAGCTCCTGAGAGGGTGCAGCCTTGGGTATGCACATAATCTTTAAGACTTCCAGAGAAAAATGTGATTTTAGTTTTAAGCCTTGCTTCCTAGGAGTCTCCTCTGGGTTAGAGTAGCCTACTGTCAGTGTTTGGTCAGTGAATTTTTTTTTTTTTTTTGTCAGGGATTATGCCAGGAGATGTCTCTGCTGTGTTAATGAGTCTGTGTGTGGCTTGTAGAATGCTCTGACTACTTCTGTGTAGGTATGGCCTAGTGCATGTGCACAGGCTTTTGGGCTCCAAAAGGCTGTGATCCCAGCAAGGATCTTCTTGTCTACTCTTTCCCCCATTCTCACTACTAAACTTCAGACTGCTCTGCCATTTTTCCTGTATCAGAGAGCTACCAGATTCCTTAGTTTCTTTCCACCAAGATCTCCACTCTTCTTGACAATGTCTTTAAACATGGGTTCCCCTAATCTGTTACGGATTAAGTCACGCCAGCAGGAACTACCTGTAGGGTACAGAGTTTGTGCGAGGTCCTCTGTCCAGGTTTGAGCTGCTCCAGCATTACAGAGGACAGAGTGCCAAGTTCTCAGCAAGGTCACTGTTAGGCATAGGAGAGGTGCGTGAGGACCATGAACTGCTCAAACCCTCTGAGGGCCCATTTCCAGTGAATGCTGATTTGTCCCAGTCATTTTATTTGTATCTCAATCAAATGTTCAGAGAAAATTTTTATTTGTATCCCAATCAAATGTTCAGAGAAAATTTCCTCATTACCTTGTGGAAAGTCTTAATGATGAAGACAACTGGTTGATTCTCAGGAGATTTGGAAGCCAGCATACTGATTTAGTGCTAACCTCATTAGAATAGGGACTGCAAAAGAGAGAATTAACAGCAGGATGAGCTGCACCATTAAACATCAAATTGTCATCCAATTAGGTGTTGTCCTATGAACACTGTGTTGTTTCCAGATATCAGACACCAGATCTCAAGGAGCGGCAATATCTTTCCAGTTTTGAAATGTGTCATTAACCTCGACTGCACTGTTGTTCACAATTGCAGTTCTGCACTATGCTTGAAAAATCCATCCTGGATTTGAAGCTGTTTCTTAGTAACCTGGTGGATGTTGCAGGCACACCCTTAAAGGTAGATGTTTGGGTAACAGTTCGCAGGTGTCACTAGGTCCTTCTGCCAGTCATACTGTTAGGTTGGGCAGCAAAATATAAGGCAGACAGAGTTATTTGCCAATGACCTCTGCAGGGGTCACCTGGCTTGGTAGTGCGCACTCTCCTTCCGCAAATCTCCTTGTCATTCATTTATTCACTCATTCATTCGTTTGTTTGTTCATTCACCTGCAAATTCACTTATTCTATAGACCAGAATGAATTAAAGGCAGAGTTAATATGTGTGAATGGGGAATGGGGTGTGATGGTACAGTAATTTGGAGGCTTATGGTGGAAGAGAACATAGTCAATTTAGGAAACTGTAGGTAAGGTTTGTTTCAGAAAAAAAAGAAAAGCAGGAAGTATATAAACTACCAGGAAATGGCATAAAACAGTTAAAAATGTAGGCTGTGAGTAGACGTAGACAAGAGGATATTTAGTAGTGCTATCTGTACATATAATAGAACCTGTTACCTAGTGAAATGGGAGAGAGGTTTTCATGTCTAACTCCACATATGCACCAACACAAACAAAACAGTACAAAGAAAATAAATACCACTCATCCTTTTCAACAAAAATGAGAGTGACTCAGATCAGAAAGTTCTCAGTAGTCAGATACTGTGGTGTTGTGAAGCGAAGGGAGGCACGGAGCCAAGAGCCACAGGTCTCACAAAAGGGAGATGGCCCATTTGCCAGGTAAACAGCAACATTAGCCAAAGATACACCTTCTTCTAAAACCAAACAAATAACCAGACAAAAAGACATTATACACTAGAGTGAATTTTATGAGGGATAGAGAGTGGAATTGGGGGTGGCAGGTTAGCGAAAATAATAGTAAAATGAAACAAAGTAAAGCGAGCCCTGGTAGGGACAGTGGTGATAATGACATGCCATGAACTTTAGAGTACAGTGAGCTGAATTCTGTGTACTCAGGTCCAAATGTATAAAACATGAACTAAAATAATGGCTATAAAACAAAATCGATCACTCAGAAAAAGACAAACAGAGAAGGGTTGCCCTATACCTATCCCTCGTCTAAGAATTCATTTGTTACACACATGGTGGGATCAAAAACTAATGTTAGACCAACATTCCATAGTATTAATAATTTGTCTTGTATGTGTTTTTATGTAAACTGAGCACTTTCATAAAATATAGAATATTATAATCCCAGTATGTATTTAGTCATACCTAGTTAATCCTTTCACTCTCTAAAGGCTTGAAGTAAAACTCTCCAGGTAATTATGTGGGTTTTAAAAATCTGATTTTAATTTAAAGTAAGTCAATCTGGATGAATTAAAATATTGGTTCCACTTATTATTTAAGACCTTAGTCAAATTATGTAACCTCTTTGTTTCTTGGTCTATTCATTTGTAAAACGGGAATAATATAGTTCCTACATCATCAAGTTTTGAATAAGGTATATATGGAAAGTACCATATGGAAACCATTCACAATAATTCCTGGCACACTGAAAATAGTTTAGACACAGATATTCATGTTATCATTTGCTATTATTTTATTTATTGTTAGGATCTTCTTGAAATCATATCAAGACTAGAATGGACTGATAAAACACTGAGCATTTATAACTGCTTCCTCAAGGGGGGGCTATTCCTGAGTGAGTCATGGATTGTCTTTTTTTTTTTTTTCCTTAATTTAGCCTTTATTATTATTTTTTAATTTATTTTCAGCATAACGGTATTTATTATTTTTTCACCACACCCAGTGCTCCATGCAATCCGTGCCCTCTATAATACCCACCACCTGGTACCCCAACCTCCCCCCCCACCCACTTCAAAACCCTCAGATTGTTTTTCAGAGTCCATAGTCTCTCATGGTTCACCTCCCCTTCCAATTTTCCCCAACTCCCTTCTCCTCTGTATCTCCCCATGTCCTCCATGCTATTTGT
>NC_081559.1:183159603-183258606 GCF_022355385.1 Mustela nigripes
AACCATGAGAGACTATGGACTCTGAAAAACAATCTGAGGGTTTTTCAGAGTCCATAGTCTCTCATGGTTCACCTCCCCTTCCAATTTTCCCCAACTCCCTTCTCCTCTGTATCTCCCCATGTCCTCCATGCTATTTGTTATGCTCCACAAATAAGTGAAACCATATGATAATTGACTCTCTCTGCTTGACTTATTTCACTCAGCATAATCTCCAACACCTGTGCTTCCCAGAGGAGTTTGCAAGGAACATCGATCTCTGAACAGTTTCCAGAAAATAAAAGGCCACTGACAGGTTCTGCCTGAGTTTGAATCCCACCTCTGTCAGTTACTAGTTATGTGAAATTTCTGTGCTTCTGTTTCCTTCTGTGTACTATGGAGATAACAGCATCTTTTCTATAAGGTTATTTTTATAAGTATTAAATGAATTAATGTAGTTAAGAGCTTAAAACAAAACTGAGCATACAGATGATGCTTAATACATATCTCCTATTATTACTGTCATCTATGTTAATCTATACAAATTGTAAAGGCCTTAAGGTGAAAAATGAACCATTTTTATGGTTTGAGATGTGCCTCTGCCATTTGATAAGAATGTTGCCGTATGAGATCTCTCTGATAGGAATTTGAGAGGCAGGGCAGGGAGTCGTGGGGGTGTAGCGAGGGAAAAAATGAAACAAGGTAGGATCTGGAGGGAGACAAACCATGGGAGACTCTTAATCTCATGAAACAAACTGAGGGTTGCTGGGGATAGGGGAGTAGGGATAGGGTAGCTGGGTTATGGACATTGGGGAGGGTATGGGCTATGGTGAGTGCTGTGAAATGTGTAAGCCCGATGATTCACAGACCTGTACCCCTGTGACAAATAATAGATTAGATGTTAATAAAAATAAATTAAAAAAAGGAGAATGTTGCCATATGAAAGTTCCTATTTCGGGAAGGGTGGCGAGGCCTGCTCACTTAACATTGGAAGCCTGAACATTTATCACTGTTCAGAATCTCAGTGTGTCACGTTTTGTGCACCAAATTCTCCACATTTGTCGGTTTTCCAGAACTAGATTTGCTGAACTCTCCATCTCTCTCCCTTTCTATATCTTTTCTCAAATGAAAGATGGGTTTGTCTTCTTCTGTGCCAGGGTCAAGTTCATGGTAGATGATACCAGATGGCAGCAAAGAGAGATGAGTTTCTAGGGACTAGGGCTGTCATTTGAAAAAAAAAAAAACAAATCGATTGGCCATTGTAATTGGCCACTGCTCTTACTAAAAATATTGCATTCATTTAATGCACTGGCTTCACTGGGGCTGAACTTTGTCCATTCAGGGTGTGTGTTATTGGGGCTGGTAGCAGCACTGGGATGAAAACAGGGATTCTCCTCTTCTCTTACCACCTGTCTTCATTCTCACCCCCCCCCCCCCACCATATTGTCAAGGAATGAGTGAGACAGGTGTCAAATATCACTGTTTTGGGGCCTTCTCCAAATTCTTGCCCACTTAAATAATCTCAGTGGACAGAAAGCTGCATTTTCTGATTCATTTCTCACCCTATAACAAACACCATTTTTTTCCCCTGCCGACTGCTGTAGACCTCTTTCTAAGTTTCTAAAACCCTGATTTATAAGCCATGTCCCCAGTCCTATGAGATAAATCACTGTTGCTAAACAAATCATAGTTGTCTCACTTCTCTTGTCAGATATTTACTTTCCTAAATGTTTTTGTAACGAGAGGTGGACAGGTAACATAAGGCAGAGGCTTATGAGAGAATTTATGAGAATTCTTTTCTTGTATGAGATACAAAAACAGTGACAGCCACAAAGAGATGCCCCTCCTGTGTGTGTGTGTGTGTGTGTGTGTGTGTGTGCGCGCACGCTCTATTTCATCTCTTGACCTTGGAAGTTGTAATGCAATCTTGCAGTCATGACAAGAGACTTTACGAACCTAAAGCAGAAAGACAGAAAGATTCTGGATTCCTAATGAGATTGTCAGACTGTTGAACCAGCCTTGAGAATGCTGACCTCCCGTCTCCTTATGTTATAATACTTGTCAATATTATTTAAACCACCATGAGTTGTATTGTACACTCCTTGCCTTCTCAGTGAAATATTATACCAGAGTCTTCATATTTAACAAGTTTGACTACTTCTCTATCAACTGTAGGTTGTAGGAAATAGTCTGATCGATGTATGGGAATGAGTCTCAGCTTTGTATCCAAAGTACCACACTCAGCCAAATCCTACCATTGCTCTGCAGCACAGATCACACACAAAAATTTCTCCAGCCTCAAGGCCAGGGAGCTGAGCTTTTATATCCCACACAAGTCAGTCATTGGCTATAGATTGTGCAGTGCATGGGCTGGGTGAAGAAGAGACTTTAAGGCACCTCCAGTTTTCTGTGTATACAACTCAAGAGGTTCTAGTAGTTCATAGGCAACATTCAGAAGAAGATTGTAGATGCTGGTCAGTGGAAGCAAAGCACACAGACAGTGGTGTGTTCATGCACAGAACTGGTAAGTGGGATCAGAAGGAATCAAAGGGCAAGAGTTGACAATGTTTGCTACAGTTATTTCCCTTCCTCTCAGGGACAGCATACCTGCTTCTCCCTGGGATAAACAAGACCCTTATCTCTAGAAACCTGAGTTGCCCAAGGGTGTCTAACTCAGTGCTTACAGGCTGTGTGATGCTGGATAAGAATGTCATATCTCTGTCAGTTTCAGATGCTACTCACTTAGTCCTGTCTAATGAATCATTTTCACATAAATAGTAGAATTTTACAAAAGAACGACACTTTAGGGGCGCCTGGGTGGCTCAGTGGGTTAAAGTCTGTCTTCAGCTCAGGTCATGATCCTAGGGTCCTGGGATGGAGCTCCGCATTGGGCTCTCTGCTCAGCGAGGAGCCTGCTTCCTCCTCTCTCTCTGCCTGCTTCTCTGCCTACTTGTGATCTCTCTCTGTCAAATAAATAAATAAAATCTTTTTTTAAAAAATAAAAGAACGACATGATGTTTGATTGAGTCTGCTATTCTGCAAGAGTGATAATCTAAGCCATACACTATGTTGTTGTAGGTGTTGCAAATAAGGCTAAGTACAAAAAATTGTGCTATTTATGTATTTTACTTATGTCATTTTTAAAGTTACATAATTAAAATTCAATTAAGAAAAAAAATAAAAGAACGACACTTTAAAGATAAAGGGATGTTTGAATATTACCATCCTGTTTGAATATTACCATCAGCACAATACAAGTCTGTTTAGGAACTTCAATTTTGTTGTTGCAAAAGGGATTTAAGGTAACTTGAATAATACAGGGCAAGATGGAATAGGTTAAAATTAGGAGTAAAAGAATAAAGAGAAACAAGGCAAGAGAACTAAGAATAGCTAGGATGAGACTAAATGTGCATATTATAAATACTTATGTTCCAAAAATTATTTTATGAGAGTTGGCAACCCAAAGAAGATTTTTAAAACCCTGCCTGTTACATAGTTCACAGTACTTATAAGGTATAAATAAACTAGTTCTATTCTCAATGCTGGGAAGAGACAGGACTTTCTCCCCAGATCCTTGAGAAGAACACAATATACGATGTAATGATGGGCTGAACAGCACCTTGCATCCTCTCAGTAAAGTCTACGATGAGTACTGTAACTTGCTTCTTACAGTTGACCTTAATCCAGTTTAATGGTCTCCCACCAAGGCACTACTCAATAAAAGTGCAAGGGTAGTAAAAATAATTCCCTAAGGAACTGATGGGCTGTGGTCTGGTATTAGGCTTAAAATGACTGGCCCTAATCTGGGAGTCCATTTCAGCCTTTTCAGTGGAATGTAGGGATGGCATGTCCATGACCGTTCTTCACCGTATGCCTCAGCAGAGCTCTGATAAATACAAGGCAGCAAAAAGATTCAGATTAAATTGGATGAAAAGCACCTGGAGGACAGTTTTAGTCCAGGTAGCCAGTTAAAAACAGACCCATGTGACTAGTAGGCAGCTGAGTTTGGAGCTGGCTGACACGAGACTTTCTAGTTAATGTCTACGATGACTGAGCAAAGTGGAATCAAATATTCTTGTTTAAAAACCTTATTTCGAAGCGTGCCTGGGTGGCTTTGTCATTAAGCCTCTGCCTTCAGCTCAGGTCATGATTCCAGGGTCCTGGGATAGAGCCCCACATCAGGATCCCTGCTCTACAGGAAGCCTGCTTCTCCCTCTCTCCCTCTCCCCCGCTTGTGTTCACTCTCTCTCTGTCTAAAGAGACAGAATGAATGAATGAATGGATGGATGGGTGAATGAATGAATGAATAAAATCTTAAAAAAACCTTTATTTCTGGACAAGTCTGTCCTGTCCATCACAGTGCAGCTCCCTGCTCAGGGGCGCATAGACATTTATAGTACAGATGATATCATCAGAAAGTCTCAGTAGTAATGGGGCACGTGGTACACCCCTCACTCTCAAAGGTCCTTGTTCTGTGTTGAACCCTTTTATTAGCACAAGCCCCCTGATATTATCAATTTCTTGGTATCCAAGGACTTTGATCTTTTTGGTTCCCAGGTGCCAAATAGTCTGTGACTTTAATTTCTTTCTTATATAGCTCCAAGTTTCTTATCTGTGAGGCTGAGGGAACTGATATCTCTGGCCTTCCGAAGCTGACCTTACCTTAACTCCTAAGATTTTGGACACTCGCTGCAGGGATAACCCATTGTCTGGGCAGAGTGGCAGGAAGCCCAGGGAGGAAGGCTTAGACTCAGGATGCTCCTTCCATTGCTCTGGTTGGACACCTCCCTGGGGACTTTACATCCAGTTAAGTCAGTGCACTAAATCACAAGGTCTCGGGAATTGTCTTGTAGTTGATTTCATCTAATGACAGGTGAGAAGATGTTTTTGAGAGACTGACCATGACTTTGGAATCACAAATCACTCTGCACAAACAGGCACGGACTCTGCTTAAGATATAAGGCAGATGGCATTGATACGCCTGGTGGGGCCATTTCTCACTAGTTGTGGGACTTGCAGAAATAACTCAGTTACTCTATTTTCTGGTAAGTGGGGACAGAGATACTTTTCCTCAGGATTGTCTTGAGAACTTAGGGCATTAACACATCAGTAAAGTGCCATCTCAGTTAGGTGCCTGTCAATCATTATCTCTATTTATATCAAGATATTTTATTTTTTTCCTAATTTATTTTTTTTATTGATTTTAATGCTATGTAACATCACAATCCCTGTTTTCTCTTGGTTAGCATATCATTAATGTCAATGACCAAATCTTTTAAAATTTTGGATGTATCTTTGATAGAAAACATTTGGCTGGATACAGCTTTCTGATCCAATCTGTGAGTCTTTTTCTTTAAGAGAAGGATTTAAATTTTTTAAATTATTTTATTATAAAATACATGTTTGGATTTTTGTAATCTCTCTTTTATAGATTATCCTTTACATTTCCATAGTTTCTTTTGTTTAACTTTGTGTCATTGACTGTTTTTTTTTTAATTTCCTCTCTATTGATCATCAATTTGGAAGAAAATATATCAGATTTGTACTCAGAGCAAACTAAGTAAAATTATTTGTAAACAAAATGTTTTCACTTGTATTTCGAAATTTATCAACTTTAGAAATGAAACATTATTTATGTCTTCCACCTATGAAAGTTAAAGCAATTAGTCTGCTTCCATTCCTTCCCTCTTCTTTAATTTTTTGTTTGAATTTTTTAAGGGCAAGAGGAGTCTCCCAATCTGTTATCGTGAAACTATCTTTTAAACTTCAGGTGTTTTATACTTAAGCTTTCATTTTTAAGAACATAATTCTTGCTTTGTGATCACAATATCACAGTTTTTCCAATTCTCTCTTTTAACAATGTAAATATTAAATATTAAATATGTAAATATTAAACAACACACTACTGCACAAGCAATGGGCTTAATTAGAAATCAAATGGCAAATCAAAATATTTCTCAAAACAAAAGAAAAAGAAAATGCAATATTCCGAACCCTATGGGATGCAGCAAAAGCAGATGTTCCAGTGAAATTGTTGCTATTGATGCTTGGATTAAGAAAAAAAATATTCACATAAACAGCAACATTATACCACAAGAAACTAGAAAAAGAAAAAAACAGCTGAAATTTAGTAGAAGAAGGATAAGTAAAAATCAGAAACAAATTAAGTAGAGCCCAGAATAAACAATAATGTAACATTGAAAGTAATGATGAGATCCCCCCCCCAAATAAACAAAATTGGCAATTCCTTAACTACCTTAACTAAGAAGAAGAGAGAAGACTCGAAAACCAAAATGAGAGATGAAAGAGAATACAACACGACAGATAACCACAGAAATACATACTGTGATAACAGATTACTATAAACATTTACATAGTAACAAATGAGATACTTAGAAAAAAGTCACAGATAATTACTAAAAATGCACAAACTACCAAGATTGAATCATGAGTCTTGAATCCAAGAAATAGGAAATTTTCTTATACCAATAACAAGAATGAGAGTTCAATTAGGAATGAAAACTCTCAGCACAAGACGATATGATTTTCACTGGTGAAGACTACCAACATTTAACAAAACAATTAACAAGAATCTTATCAAAATCTTACAAATAATGGAACAGAGGGAACACATTCAAAATCATCCTATGAGGTCAGTATTACTCTTATATCAAAACAGGATAAAAGTAATACAAGGACAAAAATGTCTAGGGGCGCCTGGGTGGTTTAGTCAGTTAAATGTCCAACTCTTGATCTTGGCTAAGGTCATGATCTCACAGTTGTGAATTCAATCCCCATGCTGGGCTCCATGCTGAGCAAAAGAAACAAAAAAGTCTAGTTTGTCCAATATAAGCATTGCTACTCTGGCTTTCCTTTGACATCCATTTGCGTGTTAAACGTTTCTCTCTCCCCTCACTTTCAGTCTGCAGGTGCTCTTAGGTCTAAAATAAGTCTCTTGTAGGCCTGAGATATTTAAATAATTTTAACCTATCTCCTTTTCTCCTTTCATCTTGAATTTCTGAAATACAAGTGACACTTAAAACCCATATTGTATTTTTGTAAACATATTTAATTGATAGCACATCTTACATACATACAGCTTCTTTGAAATGAGGAATATTCAGAGACAGATTAAAAAAAAAATAGGTCAATAGGGGCGCCTGGGTGGCTCAGGGGGTTGAGCCTCTGCCTTCGGCTCAGGTCATGATCTCAGTTCATGATCTGGGTCATGATCTGGGATCGAGCCCCACATTGGGTTCATTGCTCAGCTTCCCCATCTCTATCTGCCTGCCTCTCTGCCTACTTGTGATCTCTCTGTCAAATAGATAAAATCTTAAAAAAATAGGTGAATAGATTAAAGATATCACTTCCATTGTCTCAAACTACATTTATTCTGACATAGTTAATAATTAAATCATAAGCCAAAAACTAAATCAACAAAGGAAGCAGTGTACTTTCCAGAAGAGCAAGGCCAGGATTTGGAGTTAGGCTTGATTCGAATATTGGCTCTTATCACTTGAGTAAGTTACTTACCATTTTTAACATCTTTGAGCCTCAATATTCTCACCTGTAAGATGGAGATAACAATACCTATTTAATAAGATTAAAATAACGTCTAGTTAGGGCTTGGCCGATAGTATTTGAAATACTGGTATACTTTCTGAGCTAGCAATGTGTTAAGTTCTATGAGGATTATAAAGGTAAGTGGAAGGAAAGAAAATTATAATTTTTGATAGTTTAGCTTGTATTAGGCTTTGTGGTTGATAGTCTATGCTGGCTTATCTTACTTGTCCTAAAATCATGAGGACCTTTTTAATATTCCCATTTAACACATTAAGGAATTGTGCCTTGGAGAAATTTAAATGCCTTATCTGGAGTCAGGTCTTGACCTGAAAGGACTTGTGCTCTAATCTGAGACAAAAATAGTATCTACTTGAAGATCAGAGAAGCTGTACAGTATAAAAGAAGTACCATAAATGATTTCATTTATACGTGGAATCTAAGAAACAAGACCAATCAGCTAACCAACCAATAACAGAGCTTAAATACAGAGAGCAACCTGGTGTGTGCCAGAGGAGAGATGGGTTGGGGGGGGGGGATGGGTGAAAAGATAAAGGGCATTAAGAGGTACAAACTTCCAGTTGTAAGATAAGTCACAGAGATGAAAAGTACAGCATAAGGAATATAGTTAATAATAGTGATCCAAAGGGGCACATGCACCCGAATGTTTATAGCAGCAATGTCCACAATAGCCAAACTATGGAAAGAACCTAGATGTCCATCAACAGATGAATGGATCAAGAAGATGTGGTATATATACACAATGGAATACTATGCAGCTATCAAAAGAAATGAAATCTTGCCATTTGCGACAACATGGATGGAACTAGATCGTATCATGCTTAGCGAAATAAGTCAAGCAGAGAAAGACAACTATCATATGATCTCCCTGATATGAGGAAGAGGTGATGCAACATGGGGGCTTAAGTGGGTAGGAGAAGAATCAATGAAACAAGATGGGATTGGGAGGGAGACAAACCATAAGTGACTCTTAATCTCACAAAACAAACTGAGGGTTGCTGGGGGGAGGGGGTTTGGGAGAAGGGGATGGGATTATGGACATTGGGGAGGGTATGTGCTTTGGTGAGCGCTGTGAAGTGTGTAATCCTGGTGATTCACAGACCTGTACCCCTAGGGATAAAAATATATGTTTATAAAAAATAAAAAATTAAAAAAATAATAGTGTAATAACATTGTATGGTGACAGATGATGACTTTATTTGTTGTGGTCAATACTGAATAGTGTATAGAATTGTTGCATCTATATGCTGTTCACTGGAACTAATATAAAACTGTACATTCATTATTTTAAAAAAGTATCATAAGGGTAGATGTGGGATCCCCAATGTGAATAAATACAGACACTGTCTCTTAATCTTAATCTTCTTTTATTTTTATTTGTATTTATTTTTATTTTTTTAGACTATAAGCATACTGTAGGCAGCAATTATGATTTGTTATATGCCTGACTTGTAGTTCAGGATGCGGCATATAAAGTATGTTCAGTAAATGTTTGCTGAGTAAATATGAATGAGTGAATGTTTAGCAAATCTAGGGCATGAAGCCAGCACAAAAATAAATGAGACAAATATAAGAAAAATAAATGAGACAGAAAACCCCTATAGAAGTATTAATAGTCCAGTTGGGGAACCAGACATAGAAACACTACAGTGGGAAAAAGGGCTATTATGATAAGAGATGGAAATGTTGTTTCTCCAGTTTGGGGATTAAATAGGGTAGCAGAAAATGTTGCCAAAATCATCCTGCTCTATGGATGTTCCATGATTTGCTCTAGTAATGAGATCATTGATCTATTTGAAATTGGAAAGATGGAGAAGGATTGAGAATAGAATATGGGGGTGGTTTCACATTTCTAGTCTTTTTGACATAATCTTTTATGACCTGCTGGTTCCCAGATCACTTTATTGACCTTTCTTTTGTTTTTTTGTACCTGTGTGCCCAGAGGCCCCAGAATACCTACATACTTCTGCAGAGAGCTGAGAAACCACATAGGCCAATGGCAAAATGCATGTATAAATTTGTCTGTTCTTTGCATAACATATTGCCTCTAAGCTCCAAATCAACCTTCCCAGCTCTGTTCTGTGATCTGATCTGTGAGCTGAAACTGTAAACGAAACCTCCCCCTTGCTAGCTGGCTTCCTGTTACGTTCTGTCAGCAGGGGCACAAGAGGGAGAAGGTAAGGAAGAACTTTAGGGACCAGGAACTTGTTCCGTCTTGTCAGTTTGCCCAGCCTCCCACTGTTAGCAAGGCAACAGCCCTTTGATTGGCTTGAACCTCCAACCTCTTTTTCACACCTTGAACCAGCCTCCTCAGTGGCTCTTCCCATTGTTCATATGAATCCCAGGGAAGGATTCTGATTGACTACTTGGGTCATGTGGCAATTGTCCCGGCCAACGGCTGTTTACAGAGTGAAGGAGTTCTCTGATGGGCAAGGCTTCTGGGACACGCCCACCACTGTAGTCAAGTGCAGGGTCTACCTGGTATTGGAAGAAGAGTCTTGAGAAAGGGTGTTGGAAAGGCAAAAATATAAACTACTACAGTCAACTATAAGGTTAGAGAGGGGGAAATGATGTTCAACTTTCAAGAAGTCTTAGACGTTGGATAAGCGAGCAGTTCCAAGGAGCCATCATTCCCCTTTCACACAGGGCTTCGGGGGCCGCAGGATACCTGCCATTTATTGCCATACCATGTCTCTAGGGGCTCCCTGGCATGCCCAGACTGGCACAGGTTCCAGACGTTAAGGTCCCGTTCATACGGGCATGTTCAACATACAGGCATGTTCAACATGCTGAGGAAGCCAAGAAGCATGAATAAAGAGTGGCTTGCTGGAGTCCAGAAAGGCTTTGGAAGTGTCATTTGAGTTGGATCCTAAATGTCTTTAGGATCAGGAGTCCTTTAACAGGCAAGAAAAGGGAAGTGCCGTGTAGAAGTGTTCTGGCTTATAAAAATACAAGTGCAGGAGAGACCAAGGCATGAAAAAGGTATCATGGGTTTTGGAGAATCATTTCGTGTGGCTGAGCATAACATGTATAGGGGTGGGATTTGTGGGGGGGGTACTACGTCTGGAAAGACAGATTGTGGCCAGATTGTGATAAGCCGAGGATGCCATCAGTTCTCTCAGGAAACATCTGCTTCCTGTGTGCTGGCCAAAGCTACAACCATTTTCACACATACTTCATTATGGGACTTCCCTTTTATGGATGCCTTGGAATCTGTTTGCTTCAAAAGGTCCAGTCCAGGGGGGCACCTGGGTGCCTCAGTGGGTTAAGCCGCTGCCTTCAGCTCAGGTCATGGTCCCGGGGTCCTGGGATGGAGCCCTGCATCAGCTTCAGCAGAAAGCCTGCTTCCCCCTCTCTCTCTGCCTGCCTCTCTGCCTACTGGTGCTCCCTGTTAAAAGAAAAAAAAAAAAAAAAAAGGTCTAGTCCAGGGAGTTGATACCAGGGAGAGGAAGTGGGTAGGCATGAGAATGGGTGCTTTCAAACTTGTTACTCACGCACATTTCTGAATTCAGTAAAATATCATCAAGCTGTTACAAAATACAGCGAGCTTTTCATCTTCTGTATTTCTGCACCTGCGTGTTGCCTCGCCCACCACTGGGTCAGGCTCCGTGAAGCCCCAGAAATGGAAGCAGAAAATCGGGCTGGGAAATCAGGGAAGAGAACAAATCTGCCCAAGGCTTACTCATCTCAGAATTGAAATATGTAAACAAAGTTTAGCTGCAATGGAGCAGTTGGAGTACAGATCGCCGGAGGCATTGGAACGATAATGAGGGATGCAGGAGCGTATACATTATTTTTAACTAAAATATAAAGGACAAGACAGAGGAGAAAAACAACAACAACAGTGTTTTAGAAATGTGTTAGGGGAAATATTATCACCGTCCCCACACTGCTGCATATCTTTCTGAACCGCTGACAACCGATTTCCCCAGGCTGGGTTTAGCTGTTTATGATTATCTTCACCCTGCTTTTATGGTTAATTAATTATACCTTTGCCTGGTACTGCCACCAGTATGGGAAGTACAGGCAGGAGAAAGAGATGATGATTAAAAGCTGCATGAAATTCACAACTGCCTGAGCTGCATGTGCAGGAAAAGCAAGCATGAGCTGAACACAGTCCTGGCCTCAGAATCAGGAGGGCTTGGCTACGGGCTAAGTGCAGGATGAATAAGAGAGGGACCACCTCATCCTGATTGGCCCGGACTTTTCTGGTTTAAAAACTGAAAATCTCACTTTTAGAATGCTTCCTGCCCCTGGCAAACAGCATGGGTCACTCGAGGGAGGGCTGGAGAGCTAGCTGACTATAATTCAATAAGCCAGGTGAAGCAGGCCAGTGGTTTGGGGAAAGGGAGGGCTGGCCCCTGAAATGGTGCTGAGATGTGAGGGTCAGCCTCAACCAGAGGGCAGAGGGCTCTAGGAACCACCTAAATAGGCAGTCAGAGAGCTTGTAATAATGAACAAACTGGCCTCAAGCCTCAAGAATCCAGGACAAATAATATCTATCAGTCCACGCAGGTAACCCACAGTCTTGGGTAAAGTGGGAATGGGGGGGGGGGTTATATTGGGCTAAAGTTCTAGGGAAAGACTTTAATCCTTGAACAAGGAACTGGTGATCCCAGGATGGGACACATCTGTGGAGGGAGGGTATTGAATTTCTAGGTTGATTTGCTGGGAAACAGCAGAAGTTTGGATAACTTAGAAGTGTTTGTTGGCTTCCATTGTCCTGAGGACAAAAACTCAAGATATTTGGAAATGGAGAGCTCTCTGACTTGTTCTCAGCATTTTTCTTATTTCTTCATTCACCTACCCTGGTCATATTAAATGATTAGTGGTTCCTCGACTGTACCAGATTCTCTTTCTTGCCTGGCCTTTGTGTATTGTGGTCTCTCTTCTGGAGTGTGTCTTCCACTCATACTAATTTCTGTTGCTCTATAGGGATCAGCTCAAATGTCCTCTCCTCACCCACCTCACCTCCAATCATCCCCTGAATTCTAATTCTAGGTCATAACCTCTCCTTTGAGTAGAATGCAGACAGACTACTTTCCAGTTTTGCTAGAGAAGCTCCAGGCAGCCAAGACAATGCCCCCAAAGCTCAGACTCACCTCCTGAGTTCCCATGGGACATGCTGTCATCTCTTGGAATAGTTTCAAATGAATGTGGATAACTGCTGCTTGTCTTATTGCCACTCCAGATCCCTTAAATTTATCGAAAAGGAGCTAAGGCTCTAGTTAAGTTTTTTTTTTTTTTTTTTTCTCAGCACTATTAACATTTTGGTAGGGGTGAGGAGGCGGGAAGAGTTGAGTGTTCTGTGCATTATAGGACATGCAGCAGCGTCTCTGGTCTCTACTCATTAGATGCCAGTAGGATCTTTCAAGTTATGAGAACCCAAATTGTCTCTAGACATTGTACAATGTTCCCCAGAGGACAAAACTTACCCCAGGTTGAGAACTACAGCTGTGGTCTAAAGGAACATCCTGTACAGCATTGGCAGGACTCTTACAGGGCAGAATCCTCATACCCTGCACCCATGAGCAGATAATATATATGGAGCGTGGGCTTGATAGAGAACTTTAGGTGAGTATCATACAGTCTGCCTTATGTGACTTGACCACATGAACTGTGATCTATTTTTGTCTAACCTCACAGTCCTTTTTTGCTATTTTAAAATGGATCCTCCTTCATTTCACAGTAATATACATCTAATGGAAAAGCCAGAGATTGGAAATTCTATATTGAGTCTGTGGTTTAGTGTATGTGGTGGGTGTCTTCCAGATTCTAAACACCCTAGAGTATGAGCCAGTATATATATATATTTTTAATGATTTTGGTATTTCTCCCTTCCAGGGTCTAGAATGGAGCTTTGCACAGGATAAACGATTCAATAATATTAATCAAGTCAAAGTTAAAAGTCAAGAGAATATTTGGAAGCCTTCATGACCAGGAAATGAGATGGAGCTAACTGACTTGATCCAAGGCAAGAGAAAAGCCACTTTTCTGTGAAGTGTAGTACTAGGTATCCAAGGCTACTCTTTGGACAGAATTATAGGCTTTGCTTGGGTGTTGTGAGAAATGCAGAAACTTAGTCCTCTGAATCAGAATCTGCATTTTAAGAGGTCTCCTGGCAATTCCTAGGCACATGCTTTAAGAAACATGCTTTTATAGTACAGGCTCTGTATTCCTGCAATCAATGGCCAAGTCTTTGACTTATCGGCTGTGCAGCCTTAGGCAAAACATTTAACCATATGAGTCTCACTGTTTTTTTTTTCTTTTCTGTAAAATGGGTATTTTGATAGATATTACACACTAAGATTGGGAGACTCAAATTCAAAAAATTGAAGGAAAATGGTCACAGATCACAGTGCCTGACTTTATATAGTAAGAGTTCAATTGTTATTACATGTTGTTATTCTCCGAAATTTCTTTTTACTCAGGAAAAATCAGAGTCTGGGCTATGGACAATCCCTCACCTGCTATCCAGCCCATAATCTGAAGACTGACCATATCATTTACTCTTCATCCAGATGTTGAGAAATATCAAGCCAACCTTGGTTAAAAAGTTTTCACGTTTACAAATGTGATGCATATTTTAGAAGTCTGTATCTTGGGAACAAAGCTCTATAATAAGGTTAATGAGAAGAGAAGCAACACAAATCTGTTTTCATCACTGTTAAACAGAGCTTAAATCACAGCACAGAGGGAAACAGCTGCTCTGGAAAGCAGCCGAGGAGCAGATCAGTAGAGGCTGATTATTTATTAATGAGAGGGTTTTAGTGGGGAGCCCTGGTGGAAAACCCACCAGACTCAATTCTGCAAGCCATCCACTGAAGAGGTGGTATATTTGAATCACTTGATTGATGTAAAAAAATTCAAAACAGATACTTCCCAGCACCCTGGAGGCTGTCATGTTCCACTGGTCTCTTATCTGTTCATGTTAAGAAAATAGGATCCTTCAGTAAGTAAATGAGTGTTCAATTTAATTAAACTCACTGCTGGTCTCTGTGTTGGGGCTGGTTCTCACTTAGGGATTGTTGGACTGTTATGTCCTGCCTGCCCTCTCATTTCCTCCCCCTAGTGCTTCTATTTTCAGCTCAAACTCAGCAGAAGCATTTGCTTTTGCACCCACTTTTTAGATAAGGACACTGAGGCTCAGAAAGCTCAAGACATTTGTCCAAGATCTTCTAGCTTGGAGGACTATGATTTAAGCCCAGGTTTTGGGGGAGTCCATAGCTTATGTTCATGACCGCTTGTGCAATATAACATATATGTACTTAGTAAAAACTCACCGTTTAGTAGTGGTTCTCAGCATTTATCCTCAGATCAGCATTATTAGCATAATTGGGGAACTTGTTAGAAATGCACATTTTCGTGCCCTGCCACAGACCCAGTGACTCAGAAACTGTGGGAATCAGACCCAGGGAGTCCTCTGAATGATTCAGATGGATGCTAAAGTCTGTGAGCCACTAGCATGTAGCCTGTATGCTAAACACTCAAATTTAAAAAGAAAAAAAAATAGATTCCCTGACCTTAGGGAGTTCACAGTCTGGCAGAGGAGACAAGCCTATAAAAACAATTCAAGTCCTATCTCATTGGTGCATTGAAAGTGCAGTGAGGAAACGTGGATGAGAAATAAGGAAGGTAAAGATGAGCACAGCTAAGCTGGATGGAGCAGGAAAAGCTTCCTGGGAAAGGTGGGGTATGGCCTGAATCCTGAAGCCTGAGAAATCCCTGGCCACAGGGACAAGAGGAGAGAGTCTTCCAGGTAAGGGGAGAGCATAATCAAAAGGTGAAATAAATGATGGGCATCAGGGCAAAAATAGTTATGTGGGAGATGGGGGGTGCGTGAAGGGTGGTGAAGGAGGCAGTGATGAGTTTACTGAGCGGACAGCGAGCTGCCCTCTGTTATTCTGTAACCTGACCCCCCCACCGGCTGAAGCTTGGGAGTTGGAAGCCTTGGCTTGGAGATTTGGGATTTTGGAGTCATTTGTCACTCTATGGCATTTACGACTGCCCTGTGGTTCCTGATGAGGGGCACCATACATCACGAAGACTTGTTCTTCATGAGCTGTTGAGCACCCGGTAATTCACGCATGTTATTTCTACTGGACGCTTTTCTCCTCCTTCTTAATATGCCCCACGCCACTGACACCAGCTAGTAGACGTCAAGCTGTCCAGTGGATAAAATGTTTTAGACAAAGGCACTGCAGGTAGGGATGCCCCTTATAGTTTAGATCATGAATTCTAACTCAGTTCTTTGTTCTCCACATGATCTATCAATAATAATATACACATACCATAGGACTTCGTTCCTGTTTTTTGTTGTTGTTGTTGTTGTTGTTCCTATTTTCTTATTTTCATTCCTATTTTCCAGGTCAGTATTCTAACAAGGGCATGGGTTATATCAACACTTAAAATAATGGTGCTGTATTCATCCTGGCCTAGTGAAAAGAAGGTGGGCTGGAGGATGAGAGAGGCAAGGGTTGTAGCCTCAACTATACATTTTCCTGCTGTGCCCAATTAAATAAGTCACATTGGAAGCTCCACTTATTTTTAATCTTTCAAAGCCTCAATGTTTCTTATCTGTGATGTTGGGTTGCCGGAGGATTTCCAGGTTGCCTGGAACTCAGTCGACGGTATTCCTTCACTTGCTAGTATGCAGGTCTGACTTACAGTGTTGCAGAGTTTTCTTCTTGAAAATGCCCAATATTCAGACTGGACAGAGATTTCCTACCTCTAAGTTTAGATGTTGTGTCTGTGGATGTTCCCCCTACATGGCATAATGGGAGCGGTACTGGTCTCCGCAGAGAAGCAGCAACGTCAGTGCATCTGACTCCAAACCTTTCCAGCTCTGAGACTTCAAGGGGATTTCTAGGTGAAGGGAACTCAGGTCCACAACTACTTGATGACTCCTAAAACAAATGGAAGATGCACTTCCATCGGACCAGTGGAAAAGGTCATGGTATTGACCTTAGTCCCAAATATCAAAAACTCAAGTTTGGATCAATAGGCACCCACAATGTGCTGGGGTGGGGGCTGGGTGCTTTAGGGGTACGCTCTCATTTCATCATCACATCAACCCTGCTTACATCCATGTCAAGAATGAGAAGCCAGTTGGCCCGACTGATGTCATGGGTCTAATCTGAGGCAGAGATTTGACTGAACTCAGGCCTTGATGTCCAGAGCCTTTTACAAGTTCCTATTTCAGACCTACTTTTCAGAATCTTTGGAGTGAGGTCCCTAGGCATCTATATTTTTATTGAGTGACCTGCAGGGCGATTTTCAGTATTAGGGAAATTTGAGAAAAAATAAAGCAAAGCAAACATACTGTTAAAATAAAAAGCAAACAGAGACCAATCTTGAAAATCTGTTGAGCAGAATAGGCAAATTCTACAAAAGAAAATGTATTAGTGGTTGCCTAGGGCTGGGTAGGGAAGAGGCTGCTATTGGAGAGAAATGGGAAATGATGGTTAATGGGCTCTGAATTTCTTTTTGGGGTGGTGAAAATGTCCTGGAGTTGTGGTCATGGTTGAAGAACCCTGTAAATATACTAAAAACTACTGAAATGTACAATTTATACCTGACTAAATTGTATGTGAATTATCTATCAATAAAGCTGATTCAGGGAAAAAAAAAAAGGAAAAAAAAAAAGGAAAGAATCTTCCCTAAGCAAACAAAACTGGTTTAGTCAAATAAGCAAAGCTTAATTTAGCTTAGTTTGCAAGCTAGCTTGACCTGGGTTGCTTCTTGCTTATGCCTCTGAAAACCATAAGTAAACCTTTAACTTTTCTCAAGGTTGGTATGAATTAACCACTGACCAATACCCTACCACTTGGGAAAATTCTAATATTATAACCAATCCCTGGAAAGAATAAACAGCCACTATTTTCTCACTCTATAAGCTGCTTTTTAACATTATACCCCTGAGCCTCATTCCATGTTCTGGTTTGAGTGCTGTGGTTTGAAAATGTACTTTTGGTGTCTGCATAATAAACTCTTACTAATTCCTACATTAGTGATTCATTGGTTTTACTTCTGTTATTACTAAACTTGAAACCTAGAAACACCATTTGTACTCCCAAGAGACAGAGAGTCACTTTGACTTAGGAATCAAGCTGTTGTTTCAGGTCAGGCTGGGCAACATATCTAGGGGTTTCTGTGAAGCTTATGTTAATGTCTCTCCCTTCACCTTCTACAGATGAGGGAACTGGCCTCAGAGTTTTATTTATTTATTCTTCTTTTTTTTTTTTTTAAGATTTTATTTATTTATTTGACAAAAAGATCACAGGTAGGCAGAGAAGCAGGCAGAGAGAGGGGGGGAAGCAGGCTCCCCACTGAGCAGAGAGCTTGATCCCAGGACCCTGAGATCATGACCTGAGCCAAAAGCAGAGGCTTAACCCACTGAGCCACCCAGGTGCCCCGACCTCAGAGTTTTAAATGGCTTTACCCAGACCACGTAGCTGTTCTTTGGCCAAGCTAAGATCAGACCCATTGCCTGATTCTACTTCTCTTTCTGCTATAACCACATTTTGGCTGACCAGCTCACATATGTAAGATTTCTGTCCCTACTAGACTCCCAAGCTCAGCTCAGCAGGCCCTGTGATGTTCTCCCTGTGCTTTGCACAGGGCTCAGAATATTCATTCACAATTTGCTGTCATCTATCAGATAAACTTTTGCAAGATGCACCCATATTTCTGGGACAAGCACACAGAGTTAGATCATTGTCCCTGGGCTTTGGGTTACAGAAAAATGAAAGAGGAGAGAATCTTGTAATATAATGGGAGTATAAGAAGACAATCCAACATGAAATGACACCCTTGCCTGGCTTACCTATAACTCTCCTGTGTAAAAATAATCCGATGACCAAATATTCCTGGTTGTGGCATGAAATCTAAAATTAAGATTCAATATTACATCCTGGAAAATCAAGAGGGTTTCTGAAGGCCTAACAGCTTTCCTTCCCCACTCTGCTCTTATGGGTGAGTTCCCCTTGCTAAGGGACCCTCTTCATCAAAGGACCTGTTCTTGCCAATCTCTAGGCAGTAGGTTTCTGTTTATGTCAATCTGTGGAATGGCTCAAACAAACCAATCACATCCTCCCACAGGAACCAAGGGGCACCCCTTCCTCATGATGCTACAAAACCTGCCTCCCATAGCCCTTGTTGTTTTTTGGGTTCCTGAGTAAAACCCACACGCGACCTTGCATGGCATGTGGTGTTTTTCTCCCCTGGGCTGTGATTATGTGACTAACAAATTGTCTGTATCATCTGTCTACTGTCGGAAGTCCTGTGCTCAACCATCCTCATAACCACAGGTTGGGGATCTTTCCCTCACTACTGGGTAAACTGGAGGCGATTAAAACACCAATTGAGATCTAAGTCTGTGTCCCATCCTCAAAGACAGGCCACTCCTTTTCTGTTGGTTCTAGTATAGAGAGAATGCAGGCTCAGGAATCAGGAATTCTGAGTTCCCTCTACCCAAACCTTAAGGCAGAAATGGGCTAAGCTGTTGAACCTGTACGTGCTCCAGTCTTCTCTCTGGTAAAACAGAGTGACTGAAATATGTAAGTGGGTTTCAAACTAGTTTTTACGCTGGGAGCCCTCCACTCAATTCAAATCTGAGTGATGTTTTGAGAAGACAGAAACAACATCCTAATGGTACTCTAACCATCTGAACCCTGCTCTCCCCCCACACACACTGCTACCACATGCCTGTATCTGAGGAACCCCAGGGTTCCACTGGACTGAGATTGACAATCATATCACTAGGCATTTTCTAAGACACGTCCTCTAAGTTCCATAGATTCTAGGATCTGAAAAGATGGCCCCGGCTCTGCCATTTATTACCTATGTGACAGTGGGAGACTTACTTTAAATCTCTGAGCCTCAGTTTCCACATCTATAAAACCAAAGAGACATGATAACAATAATAAGAGTGACAACAGCAGCAAGAAAAGCAAGAAACTGTTGACTCTGTTCCTGGGTACCGTTCTAATTATTTCACATGATTGTTATGGACTGCACGTTTGTGTCCCCCACAAATTTCAGATATTGAAACCCTACCCCTTTATGAAGGTTATTAAGAGGTGGGACCTTTAGGAAAGAATTCAGATTTGATAAAGTGGGAAGCTTTATGACCCTTGTCGAAAGAAGTTTGCTTCCTTTTCCTTTTCCTTCCACAGTCAAAAGAAAGTTTGCTTCCTTCCCCTATTCTTTGTCCTGTGTGATACATGAAGTTGGCAATCCATGGAACTCACCCTGACCTCAGACTTCCAGCCTCCAGAACTAAGAGAAATAAATGTCTGTTGTTTATATCCAGCGAGTTTGGGTGGTATATTGTTCGAGCAGCCTGAACTGACCATGATGTATGCATTAAGTCATTAATATCGAAAGCGCATGTCAGCTCAGAAGCCCTTTGCTGCTTTGTCTGGCACTGGCAGATTGCAAGAGAGAGCTGATTTTCTCAGAGGGCCGCTTAGGGGTTCTTAGCCAGAGGTGCCAACTGTCAAGCCCACGTTTGAGTGGTTGTACAGGTCTCCTTCTGAGGGAGCAGAGATTAGCCGGACAGGTAAGGTAGCCTGAAAGAAGGTTACCTTGCAAACAGAGCTGGGCCTTACGTGGTATAGCTTGAGGGGCACCTAGAAGATTCCAAGACTCACAGCTTCCTCTTCCAACCAGATGTCACATTGTCTAAGATCCCAGCATTAAAGCCCCGTCCATTTGGGAGTCATTTTGTTCTCCCCAGGCACTAGTGCTTAAATTTGTCCATGCCAAATTACAATATCCGTGGCATTACAGTTCAATAGAGTCTCTCTGTCATTCTTGCCCACCAACCTCCTGAATTATCACAAACGGGAAGTTTCAGTAATGAAAATCCTTTAGTCTTCCCTTGTTATCAGAAAGTGATAGAGCAGTAAGGACCATGGATTTTTAAAGCTGTAAAGACCTGGGATCCAGTGCTAGCTTTAAGCTGAGAACTCCCATATTTCCCTTCCCCAATCACACTTTTCCCCCAAGCTTCAGGTTGCCTTTCAACTGCCTACTTGATATCATCATTTGGAAGGAAGTGTAAGAAACATCATGAAATTCTCGTGACCTGAACTGAACGCTGTGTTGTCTGCCCTCAAACTTGCTACCCCGCCCCCTCCTGATGACAAACCAACCTGCTGCCAAGCTCAGAGAGCTTGATGTTATCTTTGACTTCTCTTTCTCACATTCCAAATACAATTTTCCCTGAAATTCTGTTTACTTAACAAATATATCCATGATATGATCCCTGTGTGATATGATATGATCCCATTTCTACTGTGACCTGCCTAGGCTGACCTGGTACCGTCTCCTGCCCAGGCAGAGTCAGATCAGTCTCCGTTTCCAGGGACAACTCTCCAACCTGTCACAGTGATCTCACTAAAACAAAATCAAATCAGGCTGTTCCTCTGCTCACAGCTCTGTACTGGCTTCCATTTCACTCAGATCATGGCTTAGAGTCCCTGACCCAGCCCACGAGGTCTTAATGAGCTTATTCCCTTTGCCTCTCTGACTTCATGTCCTCCCACACCTCTCATCAGCGGCAACCACACCAGGTTCCTTGCTTGTCTTTAACTCACCAGACTCACTCCTGCCTTCATGCCTTTGCCACGGCTATTGCTCTGCTTGAAGGCATTTCCCTAGATGCTGTGGACTGGGTTGTGTTCCCCTGGGGAGCTCTATCTAGAGATGAGATATTTAGGAGATAATTAGGGTTAAACGAAGTCATAAGGATAGACCCCTAATCCCAAGACTGGGGCCTTATAAACAGAGAAATTATATATATATATAATTTCTCTAATATATATATATATATATATATATATATATATATATATATGACTCTCTTCTGGCTTACAGATGCCTCCCTTCTTACTCTGTTGAACGAGTATATATATATATATCTCCATCTCTTTTTCCTGTCCCTCTCTCTCTTCCTCTCTTTTTCTCCCTCCACCATGTGACAACAGAGTAAGAAGGGAGCCATCTGCAAGCCAGAAGAGAGTCATCACTAGAAACTGAATTGGCTAGCACTTTGATCCGGGGCTTCTAGCCTCCAGAACTGTGAGAAATAAATCTCTGTTGTTTAAGCCACCCAGTGGATGGTATTTTGTTTTGGTAGCTGAGCAGACAATGACACTAGATCTCCATAAGGCTGACGGCCAACATCCCTCAGAGGCTTTTTCTCAAATGTCGCCTTCTCAATAAATCCCACTACAATATTCTGCAAAAATGACAATGCCAGGATTCCCAGTTCTCCTCATTCTCCTTATTCCTTGTTCAAAGGTGGATCATTTTCTAACCCCTGATATAATTCACTTATCACATCCGTAGTTTCCTGTGTGATAATCCTGATAGGACGCATTCCTTGAGAGACCTCTGTTTTGCTCCCAGCCATGTCCCAAGACCCTGAAACAATGCCCGGCACATAGAGGGGCTCAACTATATGTGTAAACCAAATGAATAAATGGAGAACTTACTATAAGATTTTCTAGCTGTATGAGCCTTGGGCAAGTTGCTGACCTACCTAAGCATCATTTGTAACTTCAGAGGACTGTTATAAGAATTAAATAAATAAAATATGTGTGAAGATGGAGGGGCTGTTTGTCTTGTTCGTCATCCTATCTTAGTGCCTGGACATAACAGTGTTCTCAAAACAGAGTTAGGTGCTCAATGCAGTGCTTTGTAAATAGTAAGTACTATTAATAATAATATTTACTGCTAATAGTAAGTACAAGTAATGACTATGATTTTGACTAGTTAAAGTTAAAATACCTACTTCAAAGCATTGTTTTTAATTTCCTCTTGGGAGCTGGATTGGAATGGACAGAGGCAATCCAAATCTTCCCATTCTGTCTGCCTTCAGGCTTTCTGTATTAACCATGACAGTCTGAATTCTGGGTACCAAATGTACTTTCCTGCATTTTGTTTCAGTTATTTTAACAATGCTCTATCTGTGACCTGGAATGCTCTTCATTTCCACCCACCTCCAGCTGGTAAAAAACTCCCATTATGTATATCGAGTTGACTCCTATTCAATTCCCCGAGTTCAGCTACAACAACACTTCATTAGGAAACTTCCTCTGATTCCCCAGACTAGATGGGGGTCCCTCATAGTCCGACTAGGAGCCCCTTGCACTTTTTAGGAGCCTTTCCATCCAAGGGGCCTGGCAATGTCAAGTATTTAGTATTTGTCCAACAAATATGTGTTGCATAGATGAAGGATATTATCAACGATCAGATATTTGATATCCATAATTTAACTTGATGTTTTTTGGTAGATACTGAAATTATCTCTAATACACAGAGAAACTAAAGCTCAAAGAGATTCAGTAACTTCTCCAGTAACATAATAAGTTTTGGAGTTTGTATTTGAACTCAGTTCTTTTAAGCTCAAGGAGAATTTATTCTTCCCACCACAAATGAACTGTTCCCAAGATTCTTCAAGTCAGCTTCCTGATTCTTTCTTTTAATGTGCATTGCTCCTTCGAGCTCTCCAGAGATATCAAAATATATTCTAACCCAACTGGCTCTTTGACCCAAAAGTCTTCTATGCCACTAGTGACTCCAGGAGCCTGAATTCATTCCAGAAAATCCAAGGTTCTCACTAGTTATCTCTTTCTTGAAGGTTTTCTCCCATTCTGAGGATATCCATCCTTATAAACTGTTCAGTCCTAAACCTCCCCATTTCATTAAGTGTCACCGTCATCAAGCTAAAAACTTAGAGGACACCCTCCGTACCTTCTTTTATTTCTCTATGCCAACCAATCCACGTGTTAATATTTTCTGTGTTCCTACCAAGTATGTCTCAAGTCTATCATTTTCCTTCATTATTCTATAATGTCCTATGTCTTCTCATGGCTTCTGGCTTGCAAAGCTTCCTTGATTTTTCTCTCACCACCCCTTCAATTTCACCTCATTCCAGCCTTCCCTGTAATCAATATATTCCAGCCACACTGGTTTTCGTTTCATTTCATTCAACACACTGAACATTTTTTCATGTAAGATTTTGTATATTGACTCTTCCTTCTGTCTGGAATGATTTTCTCCTTGATTGTCACATTTCTTTTATCTCAACACTCTCTCTAAGGAGCCCTTTCCTGGTTTTCTCTGCTGTTCCTCTTATTTCCTTCAATGCTTTTCTTGTGATCTGTTCTTATCTTTTCTGTTGGGTTACGACCTGCCATACCTATTGAGACATCAGCTCAGTGAAACCAGGTACCATGTTGTCAAGGACTGGTTCTCTGTCCTGAGTTAGTTGTCAGTTTTCCTCCTAGAACACAGTTCATCATGGGTTTAGCACTTCAATCAGACAACATCAGTTTCTTTGGTGCCCAATAGCCTGCAGCCACTGTACCAAGCTTAACAGAAGTGTTAAGAGATAAGAACAGAATTTGCTTGGTGCAATGCTTAAACAGTTTCAGCACAGTACAGGCAAAACATCCTAATGAACCCTGAACTCTGCAGCTTTCTACTACTGGGGTTCTATAAGACCTCTCTCCTCTCATCCCTTGGGATGGCCAGAAATACCATATCAGTTTGATTATTTGTACCTTTATCCCCTTTCCCAAATATTTCAAAATTTTCAAAATTTTCTTCATTAATCTGTATGAAGCTTAAAGACACTCAGAATTCATTAATTTCTTGTGTGTGATTCTATGTCTTATTACTAGTCTCCTAGTAATATTACTAGTCTCCTTATTACTAGTCTCATGATAATCTTCATCTCCATCAGCCTGCTAATTGGTTTTGTATATGTATTGACATCTCCTCCAGATGATGCGTTATATGAGAACAGGGATTCTGTCTGGAGTTTTATATCTTACATCTTTAATGTCAGGCATGTAGAAGGCACTCAGGAAGCATTTGTTGAATCACAATGAATTCCTTCTGAAAGCAACGTGTTTGGTAAATCCCCCAAAACTACAAGTTTGTGGAAATACCTTCGCTAAACTGCCTGTAGATCTACAATGCACAATGCCAGCTTTCTCCCCTGATTAATGGTTTTTTCCAACCATTCATCTCACCTTACCATTTACATCTTACTGTACTGTGTTGTCTTGACCTCCACATTATGCAAAGTGCATGCCACCTCATGTTCTCAATGAATTCTTATAAATAGGACATACTTCACTGGCATCTGGCTTGCCTAGTGCTCTTTTCTGCAAACCTGAATGGGTTTGCCACATTCAGATATTTCTATGAACACATCATTCACCTGTCCCTTCATAGGTACTAATTAGCAAATAAATCAAACTGAATTTTCCATTAAACATGCATTCATTCGTGACAGTATTTACTTGCTTGTGTTTAGTAGGGGAAACAGGGATGATAAACATTAGCCACTATTTTTTCTCTTGTTGAAGATGAAAATAAATTAAAATTTGTTCAACATAGAGGGAAATTTAAAAAAAATTTTTATATCCAAATGTTTTCTGAAGGGAAGGACTGTGTACCGAAAGTAAAAGGTAATGCCATTTGTAGCTACCAGCTTTGAAATACGATGTGTCAGACAGTATGTTAAATTATTTTTAAGCCTCACAGAATTGCATGGCAAGTGATTAACTCTATTTTCCAGATTAGGAAAATGACCGCAAAAGAATTAAATAGGGGCAGCTGCGTGGCTCAGTGGGTTAAGTATCTTGCTTTCAGCTCAGGTCGTGATCTTGGGGTTCCTGGGATTGAGCCTCACATTTGGGTCCCTACTCAGTGGGAAGCCTTCTCCCTCTCCCTTTGCTGCTTCCTCTGCTGTGGTCTCTCTTTCTCTCAAATAAATAAAATCTTTATTTTATTAAAAAGAATTAAATAACTCAACTAAGTTCACAGAGATAAATTGAAGATGAATTAGTCCTTAATATAAAGTTGGCTTCATTGATAATCCAGAACTCCTTTGGAAAATAATCAGTCTTGTGAATGTGACTTCCACTTAATTGTTCTTCACCTGCAAACTTGAGGGAACTAACTAGGTGCTATGTTTTCCCTCAGATCTTCTACCATTCCATGTTCCTGTACCAAAAGCTATTTGAGGCAAGTCTAACCTAAAGCATGTATACACTTTGATGAATACAATAATGGTGATGATGATGACCATGATGTTATATACAAAGAAATTCAACACCACATAGATGAGGCAGAGAATTTTTTTTTTTTTTTGCCAAGAATCAGAACTAAAATGATTGCCATGGGTGAGCATGAAATTTAGCTCTGAAAATGTGCAGTTAAGATGGCAGAGTAAATCTGGGTCACACAATCTTCCTTCCTATTACCTAGCACAACCACCACCACCAAAATAGTAAGTGTCAGCAAAAAACCCATCAGCAGCAAATAAGCTGGAAACTAGATATAATGTTAGGCCCACAAAGAGTGGGGTGGCTGCCAAAGAAGACACTTGATAGCTCCTACTTTCCAGTCTAGTAATAGACAAATAGGGAAAGTAAATAAAATTCTGGAAAGGTTCATCAATATCCCCTAATCTGAAATTATTAATAGAAAGACCAAGTAAATATTTTTTCCCAAATCCCTAGGATTAAAAATCCTATTCTTGAAGATTTCAAGATCTTAACAGAGACACTTGCTTTTTCTCTCTCTTGCTCTCTCTCTCTCTCTGTATGTATGTACACACACACACACACACACACACACACACATACACACTGCTGCTGGGAGTCAGAGAATTTCCCTAGAGATCCCCGGTGAATTGGGAGAATAATCAAAATTTAAGCATACCAACTCATGGAAATGAGTTCCAACTATGGGATATAAATGATGATTTAGGGAATTAAAAAAAAGTTGAGAAAAGAAGGCAACACTCTTACACAATTGAAAATGTAGAGCTTTGTGGACATTGTCCTCTCCCTCCCATTGAAGCAACCTAGTCTCAGAATAGATCTTTAAGAGAACTAACGGATTCCAGTTACCTTAGGAAATCAAGAGGAAGCCAGAGCTGATCAAGATAGGCTTGAGAAAAATATTCCACAAAATAACATGAGTTTCGATGCAAAATTAACTATAGCTAAACACGTACTTAAATAAACATGACTCAGTATGCACCCAAGAAAAGAGCATGGTATGAAAAAAACAGATTAATCGAGTTTGGAAAACATAACCCAAGGAAAAGAATATTTCCTTTAAGTGTTTGTATACACACACACACACACACACACACACACACATTTCCATAATCAAGAGTTCAAAGATGACAAATAAGAGAATTGCTTGAAAATAAGAGAATTATATGAAAAAGGATATAGATGGTAAAACACTACTGTAAAATTAGTATATAAACTAAAACCAAAAGGAAACAAATAAGCTATATTAGAGAATTTTAGTGACAAAAAAGAGCTTTATGGTATCACCATGATGGTCCATGGGAGGCATTCTTACAGACTCAACCATAGAGAAAGTGGACAAAGACATGAAATCAGGATAATTTTCATATATGAATAGAGAACTCAAAATCAAGGGAGAACTGAATATTCAGAACAAATAACACTGTATGTTCCCAGAAAATAAACACTTTTTTAAAACAGACTTGCTATGCACCGAGTCCTAAAGAGAATGTTGCTTATAAGGAGGAAAATCAGATTTATCTAAAAGTTATCTATAGCCACCAATTAGTGCCAAAGACAATAGACATCAGTCTACACAATTTCAAAAGAAAATTAAACACCATCAAGCAGTACCTCAAATATAGAGCCACAGGCAGATATTCTCAAATATTAGCCTTTTTTTTTTTTGCACAAACAATTGTTAAAATCTTGTTAACCAAAGAACATGGCAAGAGGACTAAGTGAGGTAGTAAATAAAGTCTGAAGTTTAGAAAGACTTTTGGTGTCACTGCAGTTTCCTTCACTTTTGCTCAGTTACTATTGAAAGTAATACTTTATTTAAAATAAAATGAAAAATAGGGTGCCTGGGGGGTTCAGTTGGTTAAGAGTCTGCCTTCAGCTTAGGTCATGATCCCGGGGTCCTGGGATGCCGTCCCCTGTAGGGTTCCCTGCTCAGTGGGGAGTCTGTGTCTCCGGGTGCTCTTTCCCCCTGCTCGTTCTCTCCCTTCCTCTCTCTCTCTCAAATGAATAAAGTCTTTAAAAACTTAAAATAGCATGGAAAATAATCCAAAAAGGAAATAGTTAAAGCACACTGAGTATAAGATAATAAGACAGTTTTTATTCTCATATTTATATAAACAGATATCTTGCAACTACTTAATATTAGTAGTACTGCTAGGTGATGATTTTTAGATGATTTTATTCGTTTTTTTGCTTTTGCTGGCATCTCTTGATTTTGAAAACAAGCATGTGTAAATGTATAGTGAAGTCATCTCATTACTGCTATATTCAAAGAATGGGAGGAAAAAAAATAGATCTTAGCTTAACCTAAGTAGCAAGGTAGCAGAATCTCTTCCAGAACTCATGGATCATGGAGATTCCTCTCTGCGACCTCATATACATTAGGCCTCTTGCTTTACTCTCTAAATCTTGGTTCTGTCATTCATAAAACTGGGGAACTGCTGCTACATCGGAATGTATTTGTAATAATGACAGGAAACAATGCATGTGGTAAGATCAAAGAGATTACATGAGCATGTCCACATTGGTTCTCCACCCACCAGAAGTGTCCAGGTTTCCCCAGCAAAACATTGGATGTAATGATCATTAAGTGGGAATAAAGTGAGGAGAAAATCAAAATAGCAGAGAGGAGAGCCTGGCTCTGGTGGTAAAATTGTTTCTACTGCTTCTCGTTTCTTCAGAATAATAAGCCTGAAGGTTCTTTTTGCAGGTACAACACCCTCCGCCCTGTTCTGGTTTTCTGTGGTCCACCTGGGTGGTGGAGCTTATCTGCCTGCCTACAGGGAGGCAAAAACAAACACATGGATAAGTCGGATGGAACAGAGAAATCCCAGGATCTTTCAAGGTCTTGAAGAGAATGAATGACCTCTCTCTCTTGAACTCAAATCTGGGAGACAAAAGCCTGGGTCCACTGCTTCATCCTGCCACTCTAAGGTGAGAGGCCATTGAGAATAGAATCCATACAAAGCAAAGCAGGATCCATCATGCACCCAACCCCCAAATATATTCGATATATGAGCAAATTCCTTTTTATTTGAGGGAGGGAGAGTTGGTTTGGGCCATTTAGAATGAAGAGTCTGTCTGTCTTTACTTATACTTATATTTGTTTGTTTGTTTAGGACAAATTTGGGAATGTCTGAGTCCCAAAGATGAAGGGGAAAAGAAATATACTGAGAGATATTTCAGCAAACAATGTGCTGTAGCATGGAGTTGCCTCATGAGGTTCAATACAAGCAGATGATTTACATTATTTTGCAATCAGTTTGGTGGCATAGAGTTGATTTTTTTTTTTTTTTCATGTCTGAGCATTTCAGGGCTAAGACCCATGGTTTGTGTCTTTACTGATAAGAAGACACAGAAAAAAGCCATTCTCAGGCCTTTGCTTATAACATTCTGTCAGTTGGGAAGGCCATGCCTTCTTCCTGCTGCACGAGCTCTCTTTGTTTGACCAACTCCTACTCAGGCTCTAATGCTCAGTTTGGCATTTTACCACATTTTACCATTCCTAGGTGCCTTTGCCTTACCCCTGTTCTACCTGATGGGGCTCCCCTGTGTATCTGTGACAACAACCTCTTATCTCTCTCATTATATATATCAGATGGTAATATGATCATCTTGCACTAAATTGTAAGCTCTTCCAGTATAAAGATGACTCACAAGTCTTTGTATTTTTAACACATATCATAGATGAGACACGTGACAAATGTGCTAGATATCTTTTGTTCACCCCCACTCTCAAGCTACTCTCTGCACTCCTAACTCTACATCATGGAAACTATAAGAATGCCATCAGTGGTTTGCCTTTGCCTTGTGATTCTCACTTGGGTTTGGCTAGTGGAAAGCATAGGCACAAGATAAAAAGGGGAGAAAGTGAGGTTGGAATATTTTTCCATTGGCTTTTTCCAAAAGACAACCCTCCAAGAATTGTCACTGTCTCTCTACATAAGGCTGCAGATACTGTCTCAGGGGTCCCTCCCCCTGACTCTTCAGACTTATGAGTGGTAAGAGCTTCTCTCAGGAGCACTATCCTGTTCTTTGTTGGTTCCATTAACCCTGGCTCCACCTTTATTAAACTCTCCTTCAAGTGCTGACTCTTCCCTCTTAGACACTGACTATAGCTTACTAACCATTAAATGTTTTAAATAATCAGCTGTTAGATGGATGATAAAAAATAGGGATTGAAGGTATAAGTGATTGCCGTAAATAGTATTAGAGGGTTCCAGATGTGCCTTTATTGTGATGTCTAAGTGTGCTGTGCCTGACTGGTTTAAACCAGACAATATATGATGGTTGCGTGGGGGGAGGGTATCAATTTAGACTAAGAATAAGGAGTGTTTCTTAGGGTTCTGATGTCAGCCAGAGGTCAGGTGCTGTAGGTTATACATTCTATCATGTGTAACTTAGGACATGGATGTGTATGTCTATTTGCATTAATTTAACAGGTACTTACACATGTTTGGTCACTACCACCAACAAAAAACTATATGCAGGTATACATCCATGCACCCACACATGTACTCACACATGCACACACCAGATACAGGTCTACTCCAAAAGTTCACAGTTAGTATGAGTCTTTTGGAGTAGATATAGAGATGTCATTTATAGTTCCCAGGGAATGCTCCCACAGGAATTCCATTTTTGTGTTTCTTTCAGGCAAAATCAAAGAAACCTGCATCTATTTCCATGCTTACCCATTGTTTCCATCATGATGGCTTTCTACATCTGTATCAGTTCATTTTGCCTCAGGGACTCAGCCTTCTGTGTTAGTCCCCTGGTTCACTGTTGTCAAAGAGCCTGTATGAAGTGGAATTAACATGGTTATAGTATTTTATGTCATTTCATCACTGAGTTTCTTCTTCATTAATGCCATCCTCACTCTTAGGTTGACCTTAGGGTCTCTCTCCTCCCAAGTCTGGATTTTAATGTTGCTCCTGATTTAACTATTTAAATAAACTTAATTTTTTGCTTGCTTTTACCAAAATCACTCTTAATAACTGCTATTATCCCTTATAATTACAGTAATCACTTTGGCTCCAAGTGACTCACAACATTAGCTTTCAGTCCAATAAACCTTGGCAATTGTTTTTGGCAGAAGGTCTAGGGTATTGTTAGTAAGAAAATAGCATGGTGCCTGGGTCTGGTGGGTCAGAGCTACTCTGAAAAGTCAGAAAGACTTAGGGCTTCCAGGATAACAAAGTTAAAGGTTTCAAGGAACCCCAGTTAGATCTTCAGATTGGGAGATAGTTTAGAAAAACACTCTAAGTTTACAGTCTGTGAAGTCGAATTATTTATTCAAACCCATCTCTGCCACAGATAAAGCTTATGTTCTTAGGCAAGCTAGTTAAAGTTTTGATGTCTCAATGTCCTCATCTGTAAAATGGGTATAATTATATCCCTGTCCCAACTGTTACAATTGCTTCCATTCTGACTGATCTTAACCAAGCCATACTACTTATTAAATATTTTATATCATACCCATACAACCACATAGAACCATAAAACATAACCACAGAACCATAAAAGAACCATAACTTTAAAATTTTTGAACTGTTTCAATTTTCTTTTATTCCAATTCTATTTACCTTTTTTAATTTCACTATTTGTTTATTTTTATTTGTTTGTTTGTTTGTTTATATAAGAGACACAGAGAGAGAAAGCACCAGGAGAAGGGCAGATGGGTAAAGAGAGAGAGAATCTTCAGCAAAATCCATGCTTAGTGTGGAATCTGACACAGGACTGGGTCTTACAACATTGAGACCACAACCTGAGCCAAAATCAAGAGTTGGACACTCAACTGACTGAGCTATGTAAGCACCTCTTACTCATTTCTTTTTAATTTGAGTACAGTTGACACATGATGTTACATTGACTTCATGTGTAAAACATACTACATTCATTCAACAACTCTGTAGTGTCATGCTCCCCACAGGGGTAGCTACCCTCTGTTACCATACAGCACCATTAGACTACCATTGCTGCATTCCCTATGCTGTACCTTTTTATTCCTGTGACTTATTTGTTCTATAACTGGAAGACTGTATTTCCCACTGCCCTTAGCCCATTTTGCCTATTCCCCAACCCCTTCCCCTCTGGCAGTCATCATTTTGTTCTCTGTCAAAATAACCATAATCTTATGGTTTTTGTGTGGAGATTAAATGCATAACCAAGGTATAGCCCTTAGCCCTTAGAAAATACTCAGAAATACTGGCTGTTAGAATTATTTTCATTTTTATTACTATCCTTCAGAGAGCTTTCATTTGCATCACAGATATGTTATCTCATAAAATCCTAGGCTAACTATTAAAATCATGATTATTCCATTTTATAAGTGAGAAAACCAAGATTCAGAGTGGTTCAATATTACCGCTCTAACAAGTGGCAAAATGGTATTTCACCCTGGTCTTATTCTTAAAACTTTTTACTATACCACATAGTAAATATTCTTTTTTGGACCAAAAATAATATTTATAAAACCCGGAGGAAAAAAGTTCAGGTCAGAATGTTCCTAAGTATAAAAATTATGAGAGGCAAAAAAGAAATTAAAGAGTACCGAGCATAAATTGCATCATGTCAACACCTGCAATGGGCTCTCACACCTTTCACAGCTCTTCGTTTTAATTAAAGAGCAGGATGGGAATTCCCATCAGTTCTAGTCTTGGGAGCAGAGGCTGCAGAGGAGAGAATGTGTAGTCATAATCTTATTGATATGCATGAAGTACAAGAAAGAATGAAACAAATGAAATCAGTAACCTTTCTTTTTTAAGAAATACAGTGGATGCTATTGTGTGTCCACCCAGATCCTTCTCTGGAGGACCAAAGTGCTTATTCCCCCAGCTGCCGGGAGTGTGGTTTGCTGACAGTTCTCAGCAGAGTCCCCCACCGAGCACTGCTATCAGATGAAGGGAACCCATGTGTCCAAGGTTGATCCCCTTCCTGGACACAGCTCCCATCCAGTGATTGGTCAATAAAGAAGTATAAAGGACTCCATGTTTCCCCTGCTATCTGAAAGTTAATCATCCTTATGAAAGCTTTTGTAAGCAGAAATGGGGTAAAGCAAAGAGTATCCCCCCGCTTTCTAAAAGTTCACAATAGGAAAGACCATTAGGAAAGACCATTAGTATGGTTAAGGCTTTTTTTTTGAAAAAAACAAAAATCATCTTTGGATTTCTTTCAATCAGCAAGACAGGAATTAAAGCAGGCCTTTCCTAAATGTGATGGGGTATAATAGGAACTTTTGGAAAGTGGGGGATACCTGCATTCTCTTTGCACCGGTAGGGGGCAGCTCTGTGAGGGCTCCCAACTCTAGAGCATCCGCCTTCCCTGGGAAATCACTGAGGCTGCTTGGGTCTACTTCTCTTTCAACTTGCCCCTCTGCCTTTAGGACATCACAGGTATTCACAGCAGTGCTACCCTGCACATTTCCTGCACGTAACTCAGTGCCTCAGAGCCTATGTCCTAGGAAACCCCAGCTGCAGTGTGGGGGTACAGTATGCATCTTTGTTGTGGCAGCCAACTCCGATTAATGTCCATACTTCTGAGAGGAACCTAATGATTTGCCAAATATTTACTGTAGTATCAGTGAGTATATCAGGGCACAATAAATATCAGGAACACTTTTGTGAGCATCAGGATGGAAATATTTTATTGATTTTTGAGGAGCAATTCAGCTATTGTCAGAAGCTAAGTCAGTGGTCTTGGCAGAGATCCAGGGCTCAATGAGCACGTTCATGACCATTATTCTTTCTCCAGTGTCTTGACTGCTCAGAATTCTTAATTACCATTAACCAAATGGTATTTGGGGAGTTTCTTCCTTCTGATTTGTTTATGAGTATACAGGCCCTGGGAGGTATTCCCATTAGAGCTGAGCCCCTCTGGCCATAGGTTGCCCTCCAGGTGCCATGTCAACAAGAGAACATTTCTGAAAGTTTTCTAGAAAGCAGTTTTCACACACATCTCCTGAACGTTTGCACTTCTTAGGGGTGTAGTGTGTGAAGGGCAGAGCACAACCATCTTAAGGTTATGGAACTCGGGTGAAGTGCCATCATCACATTCATGTCTCTGACCAAGTCCTCTCACCCCTGGTCACTACCAACCATGAAGCTTACTCTTCTTTCTTTAAAGCTGTCCCCAGTCCTCTGCCTAAAGAATCCTGTAGGTTCCTTAAAAAGGCTTAGGAGAAATGTGGCCCACAGTGCCATGTAGTCACAATATTCTCTAAGGAATATTAATAAATATAAACTTCTTCAGAAAGCAATTGACCTTTGTATCTTTTGTCACTGTAGCTAGAGTTATTTAACCTCTGAAAGTCAATGGGAAGTGAACAATCCAAAAAGGAAACACCGGTTTTTAGATAGAAAGATGCAGAAAATTTCTAGGCATAACCATTAAAAACAATCCTTATTCTCTTTTCATTCTGTCTTTATTCCCTAGGATTTAAGCTTCACCTGGGCAAGGATCTTATCTGTTTTTCCCCCCGACTTTAGTCTCTTCAGTGTCTAAAAGAGTGCTTAGCATTTGGTAAGTATCCAATTAATATTTAACTAATGAATGCATGAATCTTCCAATGTGTGGAAGGTAGTGGAAAAAATGAAGCTATGCTGAGATACAAAGAAGGTTGGCATAAAAAGAAGATACTAATGTATTTCTAGTTAGAAAAAGTCAACATTGTGAAGATGCCAAATTCTCTAATAATTTGTGAATTTATAACATTTCCATTCACACGACAAATTGATGTTTTTGTTTGAGAACTTGAAAAATTATTCTAAATTTCAGCTAGAAGAAAATAATAAAATAGTCCCTTCCATTTCAAAAAAAGAGACGTTGGAGAGGTTTTGTTTTGTCATGTGTCCCTGTGCACACGTGCGCACACACACACACACACACACACAGACACACACACACACACACACACACACACACACACAGTAACTACAATGGTGTAGAACAAGGATACTTTGCCTGGTGATGGAAGAGCTTCAGTTCTGTGAGGTATAAAACCATGAAGTGTGCTGTTTCCCCCAGTTACTGTTGACTGCTCTATTGGATCTTCCTTTCCCACTGGTTAGTAGCCATTTTAAGCATTATGATTATTAAAACAATCAATTTCCAGTCCAGATCATTCTAAAGATTTCATCTCAAACTTCCCCTTCCACCTTTGCTTCTGTATAGACTCTGTTTGCGGCTCTGGGGCCTCTGAGAGGTGGAGAAATGTGTGAAGTCTTCTTTAAACGTCCTTCTCCTGCCAGCACACTAGTGAAACCCATACTGTGAGATCCATAAGCCCGTATTTTCTGTGGAAATTTCAGTTGCTATTAAAGAAGTTAGCAAACTCCCAATGAATCTATTGTATATCCTGGCCTAATAGTTACGTTCTCAGTGACTCAGAACAACAATTATTTATGTGAGTAAAAAAGAAAGGAAAAAGAAACAGAGTTTGGGCCTTTTAGCACCTTTCTGAAGATACAGCATGGAACATTAACTCCATTTTTAAAAAACCCAAGTGTGAAGAGCATAAGAGGAATGGCATTAAATTATTAGCATGTACCATCTCTCTCCCACGTCTCCCAAAGGAGAGAGACTTATTACATGCTAGGTCAATTCTGGATCCTCCTTTGTATTTATATAGGAATATCAGAATCAGGACAACAGGCAAAAGATTACACAAAATAAACAAAAGACCTGAGCCAGAAAAGGCCAATGTTAGGCAAAGAGATGGGGCTGGCTCAGGCTGGGGAGAATGGAAATTTTTGAGGTATATGGAGTGGGGAAAGGTTGGGATTAGAGACAACAATAGAGAGGAAAAAAGAAATTGAAAGGAAATGATACAGGGAAAGGGATTTTTAAGAGTTTTGTTGGCTTCCAAGAATGTAGCCACTCCTTTTGAAACTTCTCCTTCCATTCCTTCTTTTTTTTCTTGGAGAGGTACTATACTAAATATTTCCACAGTTTGTAATTATTTCTAGTTGCTGGACTATTGGTTTTTATGTGACTTTGCATAGCACTGATTTCAAAGCAGTTGGGTTATATAGGCTACATGAAATCTTTCATTTACCAAACATGCCATCTGTGTATTCTGGTCAACAAGAATCATTCTAAATGCTTATGATGCCCTGATATGGAGAGAGTAAGACTATGATCTCTGAATGAATGCTCTGGTGGTTTCCCCAAAATTTCTGTAAAACAAATATTGCACTGAAGTTATTTTCATCCTTAATAGTCCTGAATTTATTCTCAAAAGTCCAAGGTTCATGTTCTAGTTTTACTGTGAAACCAAACTATGAACCTTTTGAAGGCAGGCAAGATGCATTATCATCTTTTTATGTTGCCAGAGTTTTAGCAATTGGCCACCTGGGGCTCATAGTAAACACTCAGTATAAGTGGATAAATGTGTAAGGCTTCAACCATACCTAAGAAAGCCTTTGGTTGTCTTTATGAAGTCCTGGATTCAAGAGTCATTCTGTTATCATTACGAGTTGATTCTTGCAGAATTTAATACCTCTAACTTTTCCAGGTATGACTCTTCCTTAAGGGGTCACATAAGGTGAAGAGCTGCACTCCTTACACACCTGGAATGCCATCTTAAATAAGAGTAAATGTTTCAAGTTTGTTTGAATAGATGATGAAATGAAAGAGGGAATAGAGAGAAAGATACAGGAAGGAATAGAGAAAGGAAATAATAGAGAATTGAAGACAATTCTTAAGGGAAAAAAATCTGTTTCAATAACTCCTTGGTTGAAGTAACCAATCAAAATGTCCAAGAAACATGAAAATATTGTTTTTCCCATGTTGGAACATCTGCAGGTATTTTGGGTAAATTATTTAAATACAGGAAACAGATAATATACCACTTCCCCATACTCACACATTTCTCCTTTTATCACTGTTGTAACTCTTATTTAAATTTTTTAGCACTGATGGATACTTTGTAATGTGCTCATACTGAAAAGGCTAGATATGTTTACACAATATGATGATTGCTAAACTACTTTTTTCCAGCTGATCAAAGTGTCACCAGTTTTTTCCCTTCTTTTTCTTATAAAGGGAAATGCATCAAGTACCTTCTGAAGGCTTCCTGCTCCATCCCGAAGGGGTTTTTCTGTAATGTTCTTTCATCATAAATTGCTGGGTGTTCTGAAATGTTTTCTCCCCTGAAGTTATAAGTCACAAGTTTCTGATGTTTTGTCTAATCTCTCTCTCAGCATACTGATTCTCTGGAGAAAAGTGTCATGAAAATGCTTTTGGATAGATAAAAATGCATTCATTCTCAGTCTTCACTGACCCTGCTATTCAAAGAGTCAATATCTATAAGGATGGCAGGTGCATTATCCGAAACATGGATTTTTCTTCTCCAAGTATTGCCATTATTGATGTTTTGGAGTCTTCCTGCTTTATCCATCATACTAAGGTTATCCTTGAAAAAGTATTGCCTTAGTCTAGAACTTATAAGTCAACATCAATGAGAACAGAAAGCATTTATTAGATCCCATTAAGCACTTACTCTTCTAAAAGCTTTTTGTATAAAAACTTCTTCAATCCCTACCACAGCCACAGGATATCAATTCTACTACTATCCTTGCTTAATAAATGAGGAAAATGAGGCACAGAGAGGTTAAGTAATTTCCTATTTCCCATAGAGCAAATGGTAGAGCAACGGATTGCAACGGGGACATTTGCTTATAGATAGCTCCCTACACACTAGAACATGCTGTCTCCAGTTAGCAAGAAGTGGCAGAGAAGCAAGATTTTTAACCTGTATGTAACCTTCATAGGGTCAACAAGGCCCCTGAGAATTACATACAAACACATCTGTACACTGTGTGCATAGGTGTCTATGGTTATGTGTGCATTTTTCTGAGAAGAGACCCTACTGATTTCATTCAGTTCTCAGAATGGTCCAAGATTCCCTAAGAAATGGTTAAAGAACAATATAGTGAAAAACAGTTTAGTGTTTGAGATCTAACAACTCATGGTTTAAATTCTGGCTGTGTCACCTACTTTATTAAGTCGTTAGCAGCTTTAATTTTCCTGGTATGTTACAGAGAGAATCACAATGCCAATGACATTGGGATATTGTAGGAATGAAACGGCATAATGCATACCCAGCATCTAGAAGACTGCCTGGCATGTATAGCAAATAAAGACAGGTCCCTTCCCGATTCATCTGGAAGCCTCTAGGCAAACAGGATGGTCCCCATCAATCAACATAAGTAGCGATGTCTTCATCTGTTTCCTTTCTTAGGTTCCAGTGATCTTTCCTAAATGTTTCCAGCCCAAAGCAACAGTTGTGTTCAAGTGAACAGTTGTGTTCAACAGTGTGGGTCCAAGGCCAAATTCTGGTCTTTGTTAGATCCAGTGCTCACCTTTACACAGACAGTAATCAAGTTTTCTCCAAGCCCACGTGAGGCTCTTAGTCCTGATACACATTTCTTTTGGCAGAGGCCCAATTGGGAAAGGTAACAGAACAACAGCCTAACCCTTGCTATATTGGGGGTGTAATTGAGATTTCCTTTTTAAAAAGTTGAAAACTTTCCGAATTTCAAGGGAAAAGCAGGTTAAACAAAAGAAATTCAATAGGACTGTATTGAATTTCTATGGCTGCGATTAACAAATTATCACCAGTTTAGTGGCTTAAAATCACACGAATTTGTTAACCTATATTTCTGCAAGACAGAACTTTGATGTGGGTCTCAATGAGATAAAATCAAAGTGTCACCATGGCAGCATTCTTTTCTGGAGGCTCTAAGGGAGAATTTAATCCATTGTATCTCTCAGTTTTTAAACACTTGTCTACATTCCTTAGCTCATAATCTCTGCCATATTCAAAGCCAACAATGGCCAGTGTGGTCTTTCTCATTTTGACATGGACTTTTTTTCTGCCTCTCACTTCAATTCTACTTCAGGACCCTTGCACTCACCTGGAAAATTCAGGAACTTCTTATTTTAAGGTCAGTTGATTAGCATTCTTAATTCCTCTTTGTTATGTAATGTAACATATTCACAGGTCCGGGGGATTAGGATGTGGATATCCTTGGAGGGCCATTTTTATATCTAACACAGTTACCTTCTAAATTAGATTGGTCATGACCATGCTATTTAAAATCCAATCCACCTGTACCCTCCTGATCTTCCTTAAGACTTTAAGACATAATTACTGTAATAAAAGTGTGAGGTGCCAGAGACATAGATTTCTTTTTTCTTTCTTTTTTTTTTTTTAAGATTTTATTTATTTATTTGACAGACAGAGAGAGGCAGGGCACACAAGTAAGGGGAATGGTAGGCAGAGGGAGAGGGAGAAGCAGGCTCCCTGCTGAGCAGGGAGTCTGATGTGGGGCTTGATCTCAGGATCCTAGGATCATGACCTCAGCTGAAAGCAGATGCTTAATCAACTGAGCCACCCAGGCAACTCAGGGACACAGATTTCACTGTGATACATGGATAAAGGAATCAAGTTGACCTGGATTTGAATCCTAGTCTTACCATTTTTAACTTGATAGTCTTTGAAAAGTCTTAGCATTTAAGTCTCAGTTTCCTTATTTGGGAAGTGGTGATAATGTATCAATTGCACAAGATTTTTGTGAATATCAGAGGATAGTGTTTTGATGTTTCTGGCATAGAAACATACATGGCAAGTGCTCAATATTTCCTTCCTAACTTTCTTCTTTCCCCTTCCAATTCCAATGAAGTCCTTTGTTTTTTAATTGTGGTCAGATAGTTATAAAATTTACTGTCTTAACCATTATCAAGTATAGAGTTCAGTAGTGTTTAGTACGTTCACGTTGTTGTGCAACAGATCTCCAGAACTTTTTCCTGTTGCAACACCAAAACTCTTTGAGTAATTCCCTATTTCCCTCTCCTCCCAGCACGTGGCAGCCACCCTTCTTCTTTCTGTTTCCTGGAGTTTGACTACTCCAGATGCCTCCTATAAGTGGATTCACACAGTTTTTATCTGCTGACACATTTCACTGAGCCTCATGTCGTTAAGTTTCATCCATGTTGAGGATATATCAGAATTTCCTCTGACACAGCACCCAGCATTTTTATAGTTGAATAATATTCCATTTGTATGTATATACTACATTCCATTGCAGTATGTATATACTACAAATTGTTTATCCATTCATTCATCTGTGGACATTGGGTTGCTTCCAACTTTAGGTTATTGTGAAGTGTTGCTATAAAAATGGTTGTATAAATATCTCTTTAAGATTCTGCTTTCAATTCTTCCAGCTATATAACCAGAAGTGAAATAGCTAGATCATATGCTAATTCTATTTTTAATTATTTGAGGAATTTTAATACTGTTTTTTATAGTGGTTATATTATTTTACATTTCCACCAACAGTGCACAGTGGTTTTATTTTTTTTCTACATACTGTTAGTTTCTGTGTTTGTTTTGATAGTAGCCATCCTGATGGGTGTATAATATCTCACTGTGGTTTCAATTTGTATTTTCCTAGTGATTAGTGGTTGAGCATCTTTTTATATGCTTGTTGGCCATTTGTATATCATCTTTGGAGAAATATTTCTTAAAGTCCTTTGCCCATTTTGAAAAATTAGATTCTTTGTTTTCTTTTTGTTGACTTGTAGGTATTCTTTATATATTCTGGATATTAACCCCTTATCACATGTATGGCTTGAAAATATTTTCTTCCGTTCCATACATTGCATTTTCACTCTGTTGATTGTGTTCTTTGATGCAAAGACAATTTAATTTTTATGTAGTCCAGCTTCTCTGTTTTACTTTTGTTGCATGTGCTTTTGGTATCATATCGTTAATGATACACGATACATGCATACGCATAGACACACACACACACATACAAAAGCCAAGGATTTAAAAAAGAAGCATTGAAGAAATCACTAAAGCCACTACTACCAAATTAAAGGACAGACTAAGAAACCAAATCAAACCAAAGTGAACAAACAAACAAAAGAAAAGAAAGAAACTTGTCTATTTTTTAGAAATCTCCGTCTCTGGTCAGAAATGTGCCATCTTCATGTCTTATACTGTCCTCCTGAGGAAATAAATACAAGGAAATAAAAGCAGTCATGCTATAATCCTGGCAAGAACAAGGAAGTTGGAGCCAGTAAATAAGTAGTCTTGCAATTAACTAGCTATTCGACCTTGGGCAAATCATTTTCCCTTTTTTAGGTCTCACATACCTTATTGGAGATTCTCTCCACTTCTAATGCTCCGTCTCCAATTATTTTTTCACATTCAGGATAAAAGACCATATCCTTGCCTCTAGTACTCGTGATACTTTGTTGGTGGGTTTACTAGCAAGAAAATGCCCCTCTGGGTACTCTCTAGAGTGTAATCTCCCTAATGGGATGAAAGACAATGGGATTTCATAGGTAAACTGCTGAATCTTTTATTATGGTCTTCCCACACCACATGCCAATTGATGGGTGTCAAAGATAAGAGTTCAAAGTTGATTCATCACTCCTCTTGACTTCCTGGATGTCTACAGGTGTCTCCCTTGTGGTCATTCCTGGTTTCCAGATCATCTCCTCCAGTTCGTTTGAGGAGCCCTGCAATATTGTCATTGATCACTTGCCTCAACTTGGGTTTTCTGTCTTTTCTTGTTTTGGGCCCAAGAATCCTTTCTTAGACTCTAGTTTTACTCCGGTCCATCTAAGACTGCCAAAGTTACACCCATCCATTTTCAGAAATGATGCTTTTCTGTATTTCTTCCATCTGAGATTAGTGAAAACTTCACACATAAAATCAGTGTCTAAAGCAATTCTGAGCCACTTAAATTCAGAGTTCTCCTTAAAACCAAATATCTTAGATCCTAGGTGGGCCAGAGTCACATAACAATCAAGATCTCAGCTCAGATCCAAAAATATTCACTCTTCCTGTAAATAACTTAATTGGTGCTATCTGAGCTAGTTCAGATTATAATTATAAGTTTTTCTTGAAAATGATGAGCCAACTTTTATTTCATTCCATTCCTAGGCTGTTCTTGTTTAAAACTACTGTGGCAGAACTTATGCCACACAAGTGGGTGGTGACAGGTGTGCAATAAATAGAAATAACAGATAACGCTCCAAGCATTTTCATTTGTCTCTAATGTGTTATCACACTTAAGTTTGAAAATGAGAAGGTCTGATGTTAGGAATTAGTAATAACCAAACTCTAAAGTCACAGAACACACACACACACACAGACACACACACACACACTGAGTTCCAAACTCAGAAGACTACTAAGAAAACTTCCCATTGCCTACAAGTTTCCTGGGATACCCACATACATGCACACATGGACTTTGCATGCGCGTGCGTGCACGTGCGTGCACACACACACACACATTTGTTTATTTCTTCTATTCCAGTCCGGGTTTGGAAAGATTCACACATCATGCTGTTAAGTGCCAACTTACATCAGGTCACTTTTATTCCATCAAGTTTGTTGTAGCATACATTCCCCCTCCCCACCCCGAAATAGAATAATACAGACACTCAAACCTCTAGCCAGCCAATAACATCCCTTAGACACCTACTGACTTCAAAATGCCATCACCAGAGTCCTGAATGTGGAAGCTAAATCTCAACTGGAGATTTTAGCACTGTGCTGGGGTTGGGTCTGCACCCTGTGCTTGTTGCATTTTTTTCTTGATTTAAATTTCTAGTCTCACTTTAGCATACTGGAGAAGACAGATGCTGAAAAAAGGGGAAATAGGGTTTGTGACCCCAGAGAGAAGAGTGGGAGAACCCAAAAATGAGGTGGGATCTAGCAGTAGACTCCACAAATTTTGATTCCATACTAGGAAGCACGCTAGGAGTTTAGAACTCCCTAGAAATGCAAAGCCTTTCTGATAACCTGGAAAGACACAACTAAAACAAGGATCAATCATAAGAGCAACAAAACCTAGAAGATCAGGTTATTACTTTGGAGTTGATGTCATAATCAGAAATACAAATCGCCAAAACTTTGTGCTCTATTTCCTGGATACAGAAAGACTAAATATATTGCTAAACCTGATCCAAATGACCAATGATCCAACTCTGACTTCTAAGACTTCCTGTGTTTTCTCTCATGCTGGTTGAAGAGAGACTATGAAGTTCCTTGAACCTTATGCTAAGAGCACTTCAACTTTATTCAGTAGGCAACAGGGAGCCAGTGACGATTTTTGAGACTGATATATTACCACCTGTTGGTAATGACTTCTCACTAATAAATTTCGTTGGTTTTTGTCTCAGAAGAAGTATACTGTGGCTAATCTTTTTAAAGCCTTTTTTTTTTTAAAGAGGGAGAAAATAAATGCACATAAAAATAAATAAAAGCAAATAAACAAATAAAAACAGAGTGTGTTTTTGGTAAAAAATAAGTAAATAAATAAAAATAACCAGAGAAACAAGAAGACTGAGTTATATAAATCATAGCCAGTCAGAGTACCAAGTTATTTTTCCTTACAGAAGCTCTCGATAAATGGTCAATACATGTTAAGTGGAGTATTATTTCGTAGTTAATTTCTCTTATTCTCAAATTTCGCTCTTATAAGTAATTTCACCAATCACTTTGTAATAGTGGCATGTAGGAACATATCCATAATTGTTTTGTCCCCCCACAGCAGGAGAAGAGTGGAAAGATCTCGTTTCAGATACCTAGGTGATTTACTGGGAGACCTACACGACAATTCTGAAAATACAATTTAGATCTTCTGAGCTTTTTACCTTTTTAAAGTTAACTGTGGTGGAAGGGAACATTTAATTTGACTGAAAAGTAACACATGGGATAAGAAACTCACAGTCCAACTGACTCTGCTAAGTACCACAATTTACATTTTTTTTCCTGCAATGCTAATAATTCAGCATTCCATCAATACTACATTAAAAAAAATTCTTTGTTTTATCTTAACTGTCTTTGTGGTAAAGTCCCTCTTTGCCTGCTGATTTTTGACAACCTGTTGGAAGGTAATGATAACACAGATTTGCCTCTGAGCCATATTACGGCACAGCTTCCTGACAACCTTGTCTCTGGCTAAACAAATCATTTGCGCCCTGCCTATTTGTTTCTGTGTTTGTAATTCAACTGCAATTTGTTCCTTCCCATGGCTCAATGAAAATGTGGTCATCAGATGGAATCTTTCCTGTCTGAGCACCGTAAATAATAGGTTTTGGAAGTGCAACGCATAAATATTTTACTAACCACGATATAGGTTGAAAGACATGGCGGAATGAAAGTGGTAGAGAAAAGATTTCCTACAGATTCATTTTCACAGGATTTAGAGGCCATGATATGGTTTGGTGCGTTCCTTAGGCTCTTTAGGAAACTGGTTTCTCATCTGAAGAAAACTGTGCTTTTCAATTCCTTGACATACCCGGTTTATATTTTCCTCCTGGCAGAGTTGGATGTAATATATGTCATCAAATACTCCCAGACCTGATTTTAATTCATTCACGGCCATTTGTCTTTGTTGTTATTTTTTTATTTTTCTTCTACATACCATTGTTACCTCCTGGGCAAATTAAGAGCCACTGTAGAATAATGAGGTTTATACTGAAAATAAATTCATCTCACTGCTGCAGAGCCAGTCACCTGAAACTATTAAGAGGAAAAAAAAAATACTCAGAGATTTGAGGGGGGCAAGGGTGTGCTAATGAAAGGGGTACAGTAAACATAATTCTTCTCTTCCCCAAGTTAAAAAAAAAATTGTTGAAAAGTATATCCCCTTTGGCCTGAAAAGCTATTTCACATGTCCTGTGGTTTCTGTTCCGTAGGTGTCCTGAAAATAATTGGGTATTTAAAGAATCTCAAAAAATGGCCGATCACAGAGCCAACCGGCTCTTGGTACTTTCCCTCTGAGGCTCTTATTAATTTTTAATCAGCTTGCTGCTGTTTCGGGTCTTTAGGACTCCTGTAAGTAAAGGAAAATACGTAGGCGGTAGAGGAGGAGAGAGTAAATAAATGCAGAGGGGAATGGGCTCTCCAGAACTCCGAGAGAGACAGAGGCTGGCGTGCTTTCAACAAGGAGGGAGTTGAAGCAGTTTCAGAAGAGAAAACCACTCCCCCAGCTAGACCACACGTGAGCATTAGAACCCCATTTCTCTCCAGCTGCTTGACTGGTGCACGTGGCCTGCATTCTTTTGGCCTTTATATCCACAGAAGAATGACATTCCTTTTACTCTCAGACGGGCAGAATGACTGACTCCTGAGGAAATTTTTTCATTTTCTCCTTTTTCTAAAAGATGCATAAATCCCACCCTTGTCTCCAATCGCCCTCTCTCAGCGCTCTTCATCTTGAAAACCCTGCTCGGGGCCTGGCACCCAGCAGGATGCCACCACATACCCCTGCAGTTAGCGCTTCCCTCTGATGTGCTGGGGCTATCTGAAACCATGATGGGGGTCTTGGTCACTTGAGACAGCCATCTTACCAATGCCCCCTCCGACGCACCAGGGGGTGTGACCAGGTGGCAGCCTGTCCTGGGATTCTTCCTTCCAATGAAAGGATAGTTCCTCTGAGTGGACTTTCTTCTTTCTTCTGCTTTCTAAACTGTCAGGTGGTAGAAACCATGTAGGAGGTAGGAGGTAGGAGGCAACTGTTTGGCAACACCGGAGTTAATAAAGGCAGGGGACAGTGATCTGAACCGAGCAATCAGAGGATCTTCTTTTTCTGCTGTTGTACTTTTTAGGGTATAAAGATACTTCTCCCGAAAGGAGGTTAAATTTTAATAGACTTTGGAATAATGGATATTTTGATTTTATTTATCTATTTATTTGTTTTTATATGTTAGTTATTGGTCAAGCTCAAGAGGGTCATTTTCAAGGACATAGAAAAAAATGATTCTCTAGAGAGAACTTAAACATTATCTCCTTCGGAAAACCCTCCTTAAGACTGAACTTTAGGGTGAAAATCCTTAAAATGACAGTATAATTTTTCCTTGTCCTACTATATTGCAAGCTCCTTTTTCCTGCAATGCTAAGAGAGAAATAGGGTTTGTGACCTAGAGAGAGAGCAAAGACTTTGTTTGTTTGTCTCGTTTTGCTTTGTTTCCAAGTCCACAGCTAAAGGAATTAGCAGAATAAATAGTTTATGGTTGGTACATTTTTGGTGTCTGTAGGTGAAAGTGGGACCAAAGGAAGGAGGGGAGTATGGAAGAATGTGTGGGTGAGCAGAGAGAGGTGCAGGGAGATCGTTTTCTTCAAAGAGTCTGTTATGAATAGACCACCTATTTCTGAAGAAAAACATGCTTAAAATGATGTAGGATATAATAAGAAACTCTGGAAGTTGTTAAATATTGATCATGTAGTAGAATTAAACTGGGAAGCTTTCAGATGAGGAATTTTATTTTATTTTTCTCTTTTTCTTCAAATTTTTCTTCTTTTCTGTTTTAAAAATTTTATTTATTCGTCTAAGAGAGAGGGCAGAAGCAGGGAGAGCAGCAGGCAGAGGGAGAAGCAGGCTTCCTCGCTGAGCAAGGAGCCTGACGAGGGACTTGATCCCAGGACCCTGAGATCATGACCTGAGCCAAAGGCAAACACTTCACCATCTGAGCCACCCAGGCATCCCGGGTGAGGATTTTAAATATTATTGGTTAGAAATTAAGCAGCAATTGATTTCACTGAGGTGTACGTGACATATAATAAGCTGTGCTGTTGAAAGTGTACGATTTGATACATTGTGGACTATATATACACCTGTGAAACCATCACCACAGTGAAGATAATGAACATATCCAATTCTCCCAAAAAGTTCCTCATGGGGCACCTGGGTGGCATAGTTGGTTATGCAATCGCCTCTTCGTTTTGGCTCAGGTTGTGATCTCAGGGTTGAGATGTCAAGGTCATGAGATTGAGCCCCACACTGTTTCCTCACTCAGCCCAGAGTCTGCTTGAGATTCACTCTCTCCCTCTTCTTTAACCCTTCCTGCTTGTGCTAAAATAAATCTTGGGGTACCTAAGTTGGTTAAGCATTTGCCTTAGGCTCAGATCTTGATCTTTATCGAAGTTATTTTGTGTATTCTCTGTCCATTGCATTTCCATATGAATTGTAGAATCAGATTTCTGCAATTAAAAAAAAATAAGAGGATGTCTTATAGCACACTTAAAGATAAATATACTGGTTTGTTCTAATCATGTAAATCATGTAATTGCATCACTAAAATTACCCTTTTGTGGTAGATGACTTTTTAGTTGTTTCGGAAGGACATTTTTTTCCTTAGGCAAAGTGGTATTTTGCATCAATAATTTATTTCAATATCCACATGGCTTACAATAACAACGTGTCATTTCTTTCTAGGCTTCTTTGTCTATCCCAAGTTGATAGACAAGCTCTGCTCCATATTGTTTTCATCTCAGACCTGGGTGAGGGCACAGCTTTTATCTAGACAAATCTTGTAACTGAGAAAGTTAGAGAGATGGTACAACCACTCAATGGTTCTTAAATGTTTGCTGAGAAGTCACATGTCCCATCCATTCACATTTCATCGGATAGAACCAGAGACATGGGCAAACCTGATGTCGGTGGAATGAAAAGAAAAATTCTCCCAGAAAGAGGACACCATAGGTAAAAGGATATAATTGTTTTTAACAGAATAAAATCTATCACAGACACAAAATAGCTCTTTAAGTGGCCACTTTCAGAATTGTGTGCCAATTTGTCAATGAACAGGATTGATTTAATGGGAAATATTAAGTAGCCCACATATTTTGCCTTGCATGACTATGACTCTGTTTCTCCCCAACTTCACTCCTCTTAATTCCAGTTAAGAAGATTTGGGGCTGGATACTTTGACTTCATAGCCCAGTGTCACATCACATATTTCTGGGGAAAGTGGCAGTATTATTTCCTATGTAATTGTTTTGCCCACCTCTTTATGCCTTTCTTTGTACTATTTAGTATTTTCTCAGAGATACCTCCAGGAAGTTTACAAACATCTATTACTTGGTGAGTAACCAATTCTCCCTTCAAGCTAAGTGGGAATGGAGAAGTGGTTTGTCTGGAATCCAGTAGGATAATTATCATAAAAGCCATCATTAATTGAGCGTTCAGTGTGTGCCAGTCATGATTTGAAATGGCTTATCCACATTTTCTCATTTAAGGCTTCCAGAATGCTGTTAAGTAGATAACATTGTTATAATAGGAATAACAATGAGGGAAGGTGCACAGAGATGTTAATAACTTGTCTAAAACCTCCCAAGTACTGTATTTGAATCTTGATTCAAATCCAGGCCTGTCTGACTCCAGAACCTAAGTCTACAAGACTGTAATTCAGGAGGATGACCTTCAAGCTATCACAGGGTTCTTAATTGATAATCCTTAAGATTTTACAATGGGCAAAGCTGGAATTTTAATATCAAAGGGAAATAATACATTTTCTATGAAATCACTTGCATTTGGACAAAGTAGGCTATTGATCTCAGGCTAATTTTGGAGAAATTGCAGTGTAGATGAATAAAAACCTAAATTATAGTGCCTTTCAAAGCAATATAAAGAGGTGTAACTCTGAAGTTCAGAAAGACACTGCAATTTTTCTATAAATGAGCTGTGATTAGGATTCGCTGGATGACATAATGTCATTGAAGAAATATTAGTTGCATCACAATTATAACTTCATTACACTTAAAAAGAAAAAGATTTTAAAATCCCTAACAAAATACTGTTAAACCAAATCCAGCAGCAGATTAAGAGGATTATACATCATGACTAAGTGGGATTTATTCCAGGAATGTAAGAGTTGTAATAAGAAATCATTTAATGTTGTATACCACATTAACAGAATGAGGAAACACATACACACTCATCTCAATGCATGAAGAAAAAGCATGTGACCAAATATAACACCCTTTTTTGATTAAAAACCCTGAATAAGCTAGAAATAGAATACAACTTATTCCACATGATAAAGGGTATTGATTGAAAATTCATAAGTAACACCATATTCAGTGCTAAAATAATGGACATTTTTCTTCCCCTAAGATCAGGAACAAGACAAAGGTGACTGCTTTCACGACATCTATTCAACACTGTATGGAGGTTCTAGCCAGAGAAATTAGGTAAGACCAAAAAAAAAAGAAAAAAAGAAAGAAAGAAAGAAAGAAAAAGAAGCAAAAACCAAAATGGAAATAAAGCAGTAAAATTATATTTTCCCATTTGATGTGATCTTATATATAGAAAATTCCAAAGAACCCATAAAAAAACACATTAGAGCTAATAAACTATTTCAGCAAAGTTACAGGATAGACCATTGACGAAAATGTTTCATTTCTATACTCTTATAATAAACAATCCAAAATGAAATTAAGTAAACATTTCTATGTGTAATTACATCACAATGTGTGATATTGTCATCAAGGTAGGCACAGTCATGTATAGAACAGACTAGAGTCCAGAAATAGCATCTTTATTACTAGGAGCCAAAGCCAGCTGAGCATATATCTGAACCTGAGAATTTCTGCATTCCCAGGACTGCAATATCAAAATCTTCAATCAAAATTTTAGTAATGGATAAAACTATAATTTCTATAATGCTTTTTTTTTAAAAAATCCAGTGATATTTGAGATGTGCTACGTTGAGGCCTGGTGCTTGTGAAGAGTTGCTTGGAAGCTTTCTACAGGGATGAGGGAAGAGGTGGAGATAAATCACAGTGTCTTTGTCTCACCACAACTGCTTCACCCAGAATAGCTCCAATTTCTTTTTTTTTTTTTTAAAGATTTTATTTATTTATTTGAGAGAGTAAGAGAGTGAGAGAGAGCATGAGAAGGGAGAAAGTCAGAGGGAGAAGCAGATTCCCCACAGAGCTGGGAGCCCAATGTGGGATGTGATCCCAGGACTCTGATCATGACCTGAGCTGAAGACAGTCACTTAACCAACTGAGCCCCCAGGTGCCCAGCTCATTTTCATCTATTTTGTTTACTGTGTCTCCCCACAAGCTTTTGTAGGCATGTCAAAATTTACACAATTTTTTTTATTATTTCAAGATTTCTTGGAATTTGAATGGGCCCAAACAGATGCCTCTGTCTTATTTGCTTTTAATCTCAATTATATTACCTTTGAAAGTAATGAATAATGGCTGTTTTCCATAATGCCTGTAAGGCCTATAATTCTGTAGCATAGAGAATTTGCAGTATACTTAACTGTTTCTGTGTGTGGTGTAATGTCCACACACACACCAAAAATACACACACACACACACACAGTGTATACAACATATATATCCCACATCTTCTTTATCCATCCATCCATCAGTTGATGGACATTTGGGTTGCTTCCATATCTTATATAACTCTTTCTATGATGTAAATATACATGTAATATTGACAGTGCAATTAATAAGATTCCAAAAAAGAAACTGAGATAGAGAACCAGGTGGTAGCCAAGCTAAAAATCAAATTCAGGTTTATCTAACTTCAAATTTCAAGTGCTCTTGGTATCTGGAGCTATATCTCTAGAGTTTAGTATATTTTAAAATACTTAAAATGAAATCTTCTGAGGGTTAGGAATAGGACCTTGAGAATAGAGCACTAATATTTAAAACTAGCTAAAGCCCACTTTGTCCTCATGGATTTTTGGAACATAGTTTGCCGCTGCTTAGCCTTTGCACTGAATTAAATAGTGCCTTTCCAAAATTTATGTCTGCTCAGAACTTGTGACTGGAACCTAACTTAAAAAGAAAGGTTTTGTAGATACAGTCAAAATAAAGTTATATCGAATTAGGTTAGGTTGTAAATTCAATAAAGGTAGTGTCCTTTAAGAAGAGAGAAATTTGGACATACAGACACAGATGTGCAGGGGAGGAGGACAAGATAAGATGGAAGCAGAGACTGGATGTCGCATCTATAAACCCAGGAATTCTGAGGTTTTCCTGCAACCACAAGAAGCTAGAAGAAGCAAGGAAGTATTCTCACCTACAAGCTTCACAGTGTGGGAAATGGCATGGTCCTGCCAACATCTTGATTTCTGCCTTCTATCCTCTAAACCCCTGAGACAATAAATTTCTGTTATTTTCAGTCACCTGGTTGCACAGCAGCTGTAATTAGGAAATTAATACAGAGTCTGTTTGGGAGAGTATCTAGTTCCATTATCAATTCAATTGCCCATTATCAATTCAATACAATTGAATCAATTCAATTCAATTGTAGAAGGGCTTAAGAATCTGAGAGCCATTAGTAAGGTTTCCCCAGCGTGTCAGTGGAAAAAAGTGCCTACTTAATGTGGATAAGAATGACCTGAGAAAAATAGGGAAGTTCTCCTTAGGGTCCCAGCCACCAGTTTAGTGCAAAGAGTGCAAGTATTCAAAATTAGAGAGCTAGGATCTGTGACCATTCATCTAGGGAAACCTCACTAAAGTAGAGAGAGAAGCCAGCAGGGGGAGCTCTCACACCCTACCACTCCTTGTCAAATTGAGCCTTAACAGAAAGACTCACCTTGCAAGCAAGTACTTCTTTAACCACTACTTGACTATCCCAGCAGGAAAACCAAAGGTTTTCCTTCTCCCCCAGCAACAGCCCAGCCAATGAGAGACCGTCATAACTCAACCAATGGAAAGCTACCGTACTTTGGAATCCCACTTGATTCCAATGGGCTTTTTCTTTGCAACAGCCCCTCTGGCCTCCCCCTTCCTTCCCCTTTGTTTACCTGACTAGCTAGAGCTTGCTTTGTCAAATTACAATTCTCTGCTATTCTCAAACAAACCCACTTTTGCTGTAAAACTACTGAGAACTTTATTTTTTAAGGTTAACAGATCTCATTCTTGATATGTCAGCAACCAAAACTGAGACCTTGTGCAAGGTACTTACTCTCCCCAGGCTTTTTCCATCTCCTATAAAAAGGGAATCTTTTTGGATCTACTGATTTTCTAGTAAGTATCTGACAATAAGATGATTGTAAAAATGTTTTGAGACATCCAGAACTGTTCACTCCATTATCATAAAGGACTACAAAAATATAAACCAATCTAATTATTTTTATTCTGTTACATCAGCTAGAATCTTCAGATGTGGAGCGAAGAAATCAAACGGTTATTTTGTTTCCAAAGCTTAATGTTCTACGCTTTTCCTGACCTAATTGCAGAGCTTATAAAGAAAAAAATATCATGTTCTGTTTTTCTATTAACCTAGCTTGCTAAAGCTTCCACCACTTCAACAAGTAACAAGAACAACAACGAAACAGTACAACAAAACAGTGTCATTATAACCCTCAAAGCATTGAATAAAAATTACTCTTCATCATTGACTTAAATGGAAGATTAGCTGTCTTGAATACAATTAAGGTAAATGGCCAGTCACTTGCTTGTTTGTTTTCAGATCCATTTCCTGCTCTTTCCTCCATCCTTATTATGGGGAAGCAGATCCCTAAAAACAGAGATGTTAGAAGAGCCTGTGGGAATCCCTAGGGGCTGACTAAATAAAGGGCAGAGATGGGGGCTGGTGTATCTCTCCCTCTCTCTTCCATGGTTAATGTCTCTCAGTGGCTCTAGTACCTTCCCTCCCACTATCCAAGATCTCCCTCCTTGGGCTTAGCTCCTGATTCAAGCTTCTAGTGTTCTGTCTTGGCTCCAGTTCTAGTATCTCCCACCCATACATCCCTGCCATTTTTCCTCCAGCTCTCAGAATGGAAGTGGCCTCCTATAGTTTCTAATTTTATTTTTCACCTTCCCTTTTATTCTTTCATCTCTTCCAGCATCCTTGTAACTAATTCCCTGTACTAATGTCCTCTATTTAATTTACTTGGCATGCTTTTTGTTCTCCTGGATGGACTCTTGTTGAATCAGTAAGTTAAATTAGTTTGTCTCTACATGGAAAAAGACATACATGTTTTCAAATTTTTCTGATTCTCTAGCCTTATAAAAGATTGATTGTCTTTAAATTACACTATAGCATGGGAAAACTAGAGCCATGCAATTATTTATCATGATATAAATGTATGTAACACTAGAGGCACATAAATAAGTTTTTACTTTTTTCCTTTCTCTAGAGTGTGTTTGAAAACAATTAAGAAAATAAATTTTTCAGGGGTGGCAAGGTGTGAGTGGTAGTGTAAGGGCCTATTCAGCTAGAGCGGCCCCACCCCGGCTGAACGGTCATTTTGTTGTAAAACTTAAATTGACTCTGCGCCCCCTCCCCCCAGGGGAACTTACTTAAAAACAAGTCCTGGAAACCCGTCCCAGGTAACAAAGCCCAAATACAAGGGTGGCTCAGGTCAGGTGGAGGTATCCAATCAGTAGGGGTGCATACTGTCTCCCTAGTTACCAAGGAGTATGGGCCCTGCCCTTTGGGCACCTTTTGGGTGCCAATTCTGACCAAGGTGATAGGCTGGTTCAAATGTCTACTAGGGTAAATTGTAATTCAGTTGGTCACCTAGCATGACTGTGCAGCTTTCTCTGTGTGTTACAATTTCATTGGTCACCTGTGTGTGGCCAGGCCCAACCACATGGACTTTGCTCTATAAAAGCTAGTCTGTGAAACAGAGAGGGGTCACTGTCTCTGCAAGGGGCAGCCCCAACTGGTCTGTTTGACGGTCAGTTTGATTCTTGATGCTTGGCGTGAAATAAAAAGCTTTGCTTGACCTTAGCCTTGTAGCAGTCTCACTCCTTTGACCATGGACACATTATTGGGGGAACCAACATTGGGGACCCAACAGTAGGTAGTTGGGAATGCACAGAATGTTCACTTTTGCTGTGGAGTTTGGAAAATTTCTATATATAATCAGAGTGTAACTTCAGTCTTTCTAACTAGTGAACTCTTTCTTGTCCTACAAAATTCTGCTTAGGTATTGCTAGCTGTTTGCAAAAATCCATGCTCTCCTCTTCTTCATGGCCACACAACTCCCTTACATTTCTCAGCCTCCTGGGTTGGTAGGCTTCATTATGTGTCTCAGTTCGGGCATGGAATGTAATATCACTTCCTAGGTGACACTAACATCTCTGGGTATGGTTCATAAAAATCTTTTGAGTTAGCTTATTTGTGTGTTTTTCCCCTTTCTGGCTGCTGATGAGGAGTTGGAAAATCAATCAACTGACCCATTCACTCACTGATACTGTTACATGAGCCAACATAAACTTATTTTGAGCTATTGTATAGCTGAGGCCTATTAATTATATCACCTATAATGTCCCTAATTAATACACTCCCTTTAAAAGTCTTTTCTTACTGGTTTCCTATCTTTGGTGCCTTGTTTATACCTCTCTGACAGCCCTTTTCAAATTGGATTCGAATTAATTGTTCATAATGTTCTCTCTCTTTCTTTCTTTCTCTCCAGAACATGAGCTTTACAAGGGCAGGAAAAGGAATCTCATTTACCTTTGTATCACCAGGGCCAAGCATTAGGTATGGAAGATACAAAGTCTTGAGAATTGTATGTTGAGTTAAATGGACTGGAATTGGGAGTCTTAACCTAATCTGTCTTTGCTTCTCTCATTCCTCCTAGGATGAAAATCTTGTCCCTGAACCCTGACCTTTTTAAACCAATGTTCACTATTTTCTGCCAAACATATCATTCCATCGACCTACCCATCAACTTGAAGTTTTAACTGGAGATTTCTAAATGTCAACCATTCCTCTTCTCCCCACTTTCCTACAAAACTGTCACAACTCTGAGCCCTATCTATCTTCATCATGGCCCACAGAATTCAGTCTCATGTAAGTATTGCTTACAATATCCTGGGGGATAAAAAATAAGTATGAAGTTTTTATGAGCACATGATAAGTTCTCCCTGAATTCATACTCTGAGCTGTGTTGTTTACTTAACTGAAAGAATGATATTACTAACCTGAAAATCTCTGGTTTCTAAATTTAACCATTGTTAGTTATAATCCAGGATTAAACAAATTAACAACATTGAAAACTCGTGAGTCCTGTGCTCAGAACAAAGATCAATTCAATGAAATACAGCAGGGGGTTGGATATTTTAGCTGTAGAAGAACAGGGACAGTAGAATAGCAGAATATGTCTTTATATTCTTCAACTAGAGTGAGAGTAGAAGGTGAATTTTTAACATCTATTTACCTCACTAGTACTTTGATAATAAGAATTGTACAGATTCCTAGTCTATTCCCTTGCAGAATAACTGAATCAAAAAATGTCAGGACTGGAAGGTGCCTTTCAATTCATGTAGGCTAGTGGTCCCTGTCTTGCTGAAGGACGTGAACCTTTTAAAGCACATTTTCAAAGTTGTGGGTACACACACCCACACCCACCCACACACACACACACACACACACACACACTCTTTATATATAATTTCAATCTCTTAAGTATTCACTGGGGGACATCCTTGATCTCTCATCCATCCAAGGGAGCCCACTGGTGAAATCTTGTATGCACTAACAAAGATGTCTGGATATCAGGTATGAACTTTACTCCCTATAACAATAAAGTGAAATCAATGTCACTTTCATAAGTTTATTAATTTCTCCAAATTAAATTGCATCTACTTTAAGTTCTTACTCACTAGGCTAATAGAAAATTCCATATCAGTCTTCACTAAGAAGACTACCACATCCATTCCCCTGGGATTTTGTCCTGGGTCTTTCATAGCGCAGACCACCCAAGGAGGTTTTGCTAGTTATGGCTGATGTGTTCAGGATCACAAGCTGCTATTACCAAACTTGGATAAGCAGACTTTCCTGGTAGCTCTAGAAGCCCTCCTCATATTCTGTCACATCAGCATCACCAAGCTACCCCATGAGAGGTATTTCATCTCTAAGGGAAAGGGAGGATAGTCACTATACAGGGGGATGGGGCTGTGCTGTTGGTTAACCCTTGAGGTCCCCACACTCCAATTCCATTCCCACTTCTAAGGGAGAAACTATAAAATTTTTCTCAAATCTTATAGCTTTTACCTTCTCTGCTCCTCCTACTGAGAGAACTCAGCATAAATTACGTCAACTGCTTTTTGCAGGATAAAAGATAGCTTGCCTTTCTTGTTGAGCACCTGTGCTCTGGAGCAGATTAGCTGGGCTCAAGCCCCCGCTTTGATGCTTACTAACTCTATGAATGCTTTGGTTTCATTCTGCCGTAACAAATTACCGTAAACACGGTGACTTTAAACAACACAAATTTGTTAACTCATGGTCTGGAGGCCAGAAGTCCAAAATCAAAGTGTCATCAGAGTGGGTTTCTTCCCACTGAGAGGAAATCTGGTCCATACCTTTCTCCAAGGTTCCGGTGGTAGCCAGCAATCCTCAGCTTTCCTTGGCTTGTTGATGTATCACTCCAATCTCTTCCTCTGTCTTCATGTCACTTTTCTTCATTTAAAAGGACACTTATTCAATTTTGTCACTCAATTTAATGCGTGATGATGTCACCTCAAGATTTTTTTGACTTAATTACATCTACAGAAAACATTCTTCCAAAATAGATGAGATTCACAGGTTCTGGGTGGACATATCTTTTCAAGTCACTATAATAAACTAAAAGCAATTTTTTAACTCTATGATGTCTATTGTGACCTATTCTATAATAAGGGATGATGATGACAAGAGTAAACTCTCCCATATGTTTATTGGGGATAAATGAGTTTATCCATTTAAAGCACTTAAAGACTGCCTGGTAAATAGCAAATATTCTTTGTTAAATAATATGTACTATAATGGGGAGTTAACTTCTGAATAGCTATTAACTTCTGCTCTTGGGTCAATTCAAAGTCCCATTAACAAAACCCAAGACAGGAAACCACAGAGGCTAATAAACTTTTGTTTATGAAGTCGGGGGTTGGATGTACACATTGGCAAGTACTCTGCCACATTTCTGTAGCTATTTTGCCTTAGTACTAAGAGAGAGTTTTCATGGTGGAAATGTCAACGACCTTGCGTGGTTGCCTTGTATTTAGCACAAAGAATATAAAAATTTCCAGTGATAGGACATTGGGATGAAAGGGGTATCTAGTAAGGAAATCAGATCCACACCAGGTTTTAACATAGGGAATTCAATATACAGAACTGATTAATCAGGGAGTTAGTCATGTTTTTTTTGAAAAGTGAGAAAGAAAGCACAAAGGTTACACAGAGACGGTAATCACAGGAGACAACTACCTCTCCCAAGTGAAGGAACAGAGGGATCATTCTCTTCACTTCATCTTATCACGCAGGCATCTTATGATCTCACATGGTCACAAGAAGGGTCAATACAGTTCAATAGGTTTTTTTGAGTTAGAGACATTCATATAACTTTTATGCCAGTATATTGTTTTCATTGTTCTATTTTATTATTAGTTATTATTATTAATCTCTTAGTATGCATAATTTATAAATTAATTTTTGTGATAGATATATATGTATATATAGGAAAAAAGTAGTATATTTAGGATTTGGTACTCTCTGTGATTTCAGGAATCCACTGGGGGTCTTGGAACATATCCCCTGGACAAGGAGACAAGACACTACTGTATATATATGTGTGTGTGTGTGTGTATATAGAGAGAGAATCATATATCATGTAATAATATAATCAATCAAAGAATCAAAACAAAATGAAACTGCAGTTAGGAAAGTCAAGTCCTTCAGCATCTAATTCTAATACGTGACCAAGCCAGTATATTATCCAAGGTCTGTCTGACTTTAAAGACCATAGTCTTTTAAATCTGAATTATCATCTAGATATCAGAACTAAAATCTAAAAGGTTCTCAGCAATCTGGAATACTGGTAAAAACTTAAAAACCATTTCCTATACCAAACATAAACTTAACATTCCACACCCGAACTAAAAAAAAATTATAATATCACAATTGTCAGGGAAAGAATATATGCATCTATACAGCCCCTCAAAGGAATAATGTGTTCTAGCCTATTGCAGCGTTATTATTAGTAAACAAAGTGGTCCCCCTATTAAAAAAAATGTGACTATTTTCTGCAGTATCCAAAACAAGCAAAGGGATAACCCATCTTTATTTAGCAATGGCCAGGTCTCAACTGGAATCTTTTGTTCAATCTGAAGTATTAGGTCATCAGAAGAACTTCGAAAAACTGAGCTTAATTAGATGAGAGTGACCATGATGATGACAAGATGATGCCACCATCCTGGCTTCTACTCACCTCCTTTTGCTTCATACAGTAATGGGCTCCTGACTGGGGTCCTGACCTGTCATGCACAATCCATTATGCAGGAAGGTGGTCTGTCTAAATACAAGTGTGCTCAGGTTGTACTGCTACAGTTCACCCCAAACCCTTGGGAAGGATGTCCACATCACCTGAAAAATTTTTAAAAGTCCTTTAAAATTTTAAAATTTTTAAAATTATATGTTTGCTTCTCCAGATACATGTGTGAGTGCACACACACACACACGCACACACACACACACCATAGCTGGATCTTGTTGATTAGTATTTCTTATCCTTTGGGCATTCAAGTCTTTTTACCGCATCACATTCCTACCCCTGATTTCCACTTACACACTTGCCTTCTACCCACCCCTTCCCTGCTATTCCTGCTCTCTATTCTAGGGGTCAGCTCAGCCTTCATTTATCTTGAAAGCTCTGGACAGGACAGCCCTCCTCCAGATTTCAGGGTTTCTTGGCCCCTCCTTTATACCTCCATACACCCCTGAGCTTCCCCAGTCTTAACACATTATCACACTTTGCTGTAATTGCCACTTTTTTTTTTTAAGATTTTATTTATTTACTTGACAGAGAGAGAGCACAAGTAGGCAGAGAGGCAGGCAGAGGGGTGGAAGTAGGGGAGCAGGTTCCCTACTGAGCAGAGAGCCAGATGCAGATGTGGGGCTCCATCCCAGGACCCTGGGATCATGACCTGAGTTGAAGGCAGAGCCTTAACGCACTGAGCCACCCAGGCACCCCTAATTGCCACTTTCTTATCTCCTCTACCGGATAGAAAGTTATGTAAGAACAAGATTTGCTTTCTCACTATTCACCCCCCCCCCACCAAACACAGTACTCAATGAATAATTGTGTCTTGAAAGACTTCATTCTTAAATAGAAGAGGAAGGGATTTGAATGGAATAAGGCTATCTGTAGAGAGGAGTGTGAAAGCCATCTTCTGGATATAAAGCAATCTATGCTGATTTTTCCATTTGGACCAGAAAGCAGAATTAGGACCAGTGGGTAGATGTGAACTGAAAGTAGATTTAATGTGTTTAATACAAGAAAATTAGAATGATCTGAAACATGGCATGCTGGTGTTACACATAAGGATCCCCTCCCATTGAAATGTTCACGTTGAGAGGCTGTTCATAGAAGGCTAATAGGATATATTGTAAATGTCAGTTCAATAAATTGGTAGTTTTCTAGGGTTGAACTGTGTTGAGAGACAGTCTGAGGGACAGGGAGGAAAAAAATTACATAATTATATACTCAGGTATTAGTGTCTGTTAAGAGCTTTCTTAGAATTGAAAAAACACACAGTTAATACTCCATATCCGCCCTTCTCCATCCCTGTTTCTGTTCTCCCCACCCCCAACATATGGAGAAATATACGATTATGAAATGCAAGTATAATAGAGAGACTATAACTTTGTCCACCAAAATTCACCACCCTCAGTGGCTACACTGCCTGGAAACTCTTATTTCCTTGTTCCTTTTTTGAGTCAATGGGAAACTTGAATGTCCACTGCCCCTTCTCATAACTGGAAAGTGAGGAACTTCATACTGGTTAGCACATCGTAATTCATTCCCGTTTTTGTCTTGAAACAGCAAAAAGGAGAAGTGGGTATGGGGCGCCTGGGTGGCTCAGTGGGTTAAGCCGCTGCCTTCGGCTCAGGTCATGATCCCAGAGTCCTGGGATCGAGTCCCGCATCGGGCTCTCTGCTCAGCGGGGAGCCTGCTTCCCTCTCTCTCTCTGCCTGCCTCTCTGTCTACTTGTAATCTCTGTCTGTCAAATAAACAAATAAAAAAAAATTTTTAAAAAGTGGGTAGATAGCTGTGGGCAGAAAAGATGCTAGGGAGTCACAGACTCAAAGAATACCCAATGGCTCATACCTGAGGGGCAGTGCCCCACAAGAGCAGTAGATTGTGCTAAGCCCTGGACTTGATCACAAAACAGTAAAATAGGTCTCAGCACATGATATTTAAATCATGCAGTTCTCAGGAGAGTATCAAAGTTCACATTATTGTGGTTAAGGCTCCAGCTGTCCCTAGTATTGAGGAACAACTCTGGGTCTCCCCCCTTTACACATTAATTTTTTAAAGATTTATTTATTTATTTGAGAGAGGGAGAAGGTGAGAGACAAAACACAGGTGGAGGGTGGAGTGACAGGGAGAGGGAGAAGCAGGCTCTCCACTGAGCAGGACTGGATCCCAGGACCCTGAGATCATGACTTGAGGCAAAGGCAGACACTTAACCAACTGAGCCACCCAGGCGCCCCTGAATTTTGTACATTAAATAAAGATCTTGAAGTAGTTAAAGAGAAGCTTGTTTATTAGCTGTGATGTTATTCTCCTTTCAGGGCTGCCTTTTTTTTACCACATTAATCTTGGGTGTGCTGCTAATGTCTTTTCTGCATTGAAGTCAGGAGGCCAGTTGATATGAGGGCAGTGAACCGTGAAATGCCTGTGTGGGTAATATATGGGTTCTGGCAGCTAGACTCTCTGGAAGCACAAATAAATAGACTCCTTCCTTGCTTGATGGGAGTATTAAATACATGAGTGCAGGTACAGTACATAGACTGGATACATACTAAATATTAAACAAATGCTATTTATTATTATTTTCATCAATATTATATTTATGTGTTGTCACGTGTCAAGTCAAGAGCTTTGCTCTCCAAGTTAGACTTGTAGGACAAATATCAGACTTTGGATTGTAGTTTCAGGACTGGATTAGTCAATGCCAGGAGAGAAAGCAGTAAGATTTAGGGACCAGGTACAGATTTTGGAACCACATATTTACATTCGAATCCAGGTTTATCTACTTATTAACTATGTGAACTCGAGGAACTTATTTTTTTTCTCCGACCTCAGTTCGTGATTGGATTAAGTAAACTCGTGCATGTAATTAACCTAGCATGTGATAGTAAAATGAAAATACAAAATAAAAATAAGATAAAAATGTAATTGACCTAGCATGTGATAGCAAAATGAAAATACAAAATAAAAATAAGATAAATATTAAAAGTTAATAATCTCTTTTTATTTTGTATATTTATTTTTATTTTTTCAAGATTTTATTTATTTATTTTAGAGAGAGAAAAAGGGAGTGAGGGTAGGGGGAGGGACAGAGGGAGAGAGAGCCCAAACCGACTCCATGCTGAATTTAGAATCCACATGGCTCTTGCTCTCGTGACCCTAAAATCACAACCCAAGCAAAACCAAGAGTCCAATGCCCAACTGACTGTGCCACAAAGTTTCCCCTGTACACTTACTTATATTTGGGTTTCCTACCTTTTATTAGTCCACTATGCTGTATTCAATCTGACCACATCACTGCCCTTCTTCAGGTTCCTTACTGGTTCTCCTTTACACTTGGTATAATCAGAACAGCAGGCAGTATTAATGGTTCCATGTGAGTACTAAGTACTGTTGCCCCCAATTCTTTTGGATGGATCTCTTCCTGGCCTCAAGTATTTGGCCTCACCAGGATTCAGTATTCTGGTGGGTATTCAATGGAGATGCTCTGTTTGTGTGCAAAGTCCTATCTGTACAGCTTTCTCCTCTCCAGCACTTGAAAATAAAGTCACCTGTGTCTTCACAGACTCTGTTTCTTCAACTCAAGGATTCTGCCAGGTTTTGCCTTTGTTTCCCCTCCTTGTCTATAATGCAGCCTGAAAATATTCTTACCGGGGCAACTGTAGGGTTCACCAAATTGTCTCCTACATCCTAGAAATCACTGCCCTTCATTATTCATCTCCACTATCTTAAAATCATTGTTTCATCTATTTAGACCAATTTTGCATTTGTGTTAGGACCTGTTACTCCAGCTAAAGTTACTCCAGCTAAAGGGAGATCTCTAGCAGCTCACTTCTCATGGTGCTCTCAAGTTAGACATTTGCAACTTTGGTTCACCAGACAGAAGGTTCGAGACCTATTCATTGGTTCACCAAATACAGGTGAGCCTAAATTTCCATCAGATGGCACCTTTCTTTATTGTTTTGCACTCTCTGATGGACTTCTGCCTTAGTTTCCTCCTCTTCAGCTCTACATTCCTAGTAAAAGCCTTTTCTGAAGCCATGGAGACTGGTTCCTACTCTTCCTAGCAGGACCCCACAACTTGCACATAGCCTGTGCTCAGTATTTATCTCGAGCTGTTACTGGATGCTCAGTTGTTGCTGTGCTGCTGCTCTTGGCACTCCCTATAGAACATGTTAATTATTTCTGGATTAAGTATTCCTGAACAATACTTAGCACTCTTTATTTGGATATCCATGGGTATCAATCCTTAACAAAACAAGACATGTATTATAAGGCCCTGGACCTTGAACCCAATCTCTACCCCCATGCTCTGCCTGGAATCCATTCCCTACCAACATGTGATCACGAGGATCTAGCATACTCCAAACTCCCAACGAAGGACACTGAGAAGCTAAATAGTGACAACTATGTGTTTTGTCCTTGGAAAAAAAAATATGCACATGCAGAGAAATTCCTATGAAAGCTTTGTGAGTTGTCTAGTTAAAACTTCTTTTGCTATCTCATTTTATAAGTAAAAAAAAAAAAAAAGGCCAGCAGAGTTTAATTGAGTTTCCCAACATCACAGAGCTAATTATTGTTAATGGTAGTACTCAAACTCAGGTCTTCTGCATCCTAATTAAAATTTCTTTTCTCCTGGATCTCAAACACTTAGATAGTTCTTTTGCTGAGCTATTCATTATTAATATTGTTCCTGAACAAGGGAGAAAAAACACACACACACAACAACCCAATTATTGTGGCCCTCTAATATTTTCTAGACCTGACTCAAAGGGAGAATGTTTTCTTAAAGATTTTATAAGCTACCTTTCCAAGCCTCCCTCTAATTCCCTTCCTTCCTATAACATGGTAATCTACAAGGGAGACCAGAGAGAAACTCTTGGCTTCTGTTTTCTTAACTCCTTCTTGATTTCTGAAGAGCTGTAACCCTACCACAAACTTTCAGGTATCGTGTTCTGGCACTGCAGTTTTTAAGTTCCCAAGTTACCTAATTTGTACGTATCAGAGAAGCAGTGCAGCTTGCACTGAAAATCAGTGCACTATAAAAAGAAAAGTTTTCCAAATCAGAGAATATGGGCCTTGTGGGGGTCCTTGATTTTCTCTTTCTCTCCCCATGGCACTGTGGTCTAATTCATGGACACATAACTACTGTGTTCAGAGAGTGGATGTGATCGGCACATGGAAAACAATCCCTATGTCATTATTTCCTTGAGATGATTGAAAAAGCAGCCTCCCATCCAAGGGGAGAGTCAACAGAAGTTGGGCAGTGGAGTTCAGTGGATCCCCAGCTGGATGAAATCTGAGCAGAATTCAAAGCAGAGTAAATATTATAGTTCTCCTACCCCTTCTTGCCAACTCCCACGTCATTCCCTGGAGGGCTCTTTATGTGGCAAAAGTGGAAAGATAATCTACAATGTCTTAATGAGATGGAGACAGGTTTGGGCCTAAACACAAGTGCCTCCTCCCCCAGTATCTTACAGTTTAGGGGGTTACTCTGTTCCATTCCATGAAGAGCTGCTCCAACAATCCACAGAGAAAACTCCTTAAGTTCTCAACTCTTGCCAACTACTGCAATAACATTAAAGATTACAGTGAGGACATAAGTGGGAGTCGATAGAAGAGCTATGTTAGGGATTAGTTGGGATATGAGAAGAAAAAAAAAGCAACTATGAAATAAAGAATTATTTAAATCTTGAGTAAGTAACAGCTCAGTCTTCTCTTAGATACACACAATTACTCACAAATGATTCAAAAGATTTGTAGCTGGTCAGCCTGGCTCCTCTTCCTATTTTGCCTTTTTTTATTTAATTTGGATTAGTGTTGGCTTTTGCAGCATGAAGTCTTGGAAAACTTATTTATTAATATCCCACAAACATTGGCAATAGCAGCAATAATTTTAATTGCATGGGTACTAAAAATATGCCAGGCACTACCTAAGTTCTCAAACACCGCTAAATTGGATAATAACCAGGTAGACAGAAGTATACCATTTTTCCAGCTAAGAAGATAAAATCTCAGAGAAGCTAAGTAACTTGCCCAAGGTCACACAGCTAGCAAGTGGGAGAGTCAGGACTCTGTGTGATACCAAAATCTTTGCTTTTGCACTCACTAAAATTATAGCTAAGGGTAAATTATTCCTCTCTGCTCTCTCTGTTCTCCCCAATCCAAGGGTGGTCATCATTATTATAATCTTGGAGCTGCTTCAAAGACCTGGTGGCTCTGCAGATTCAACTCCAGGATAAGAAAAGCAAACAAAGTGAGTGTTCATTTTCAGCCTTTATGTGGGTCTTTTCATCTTCAAAGTCCTTTGTGAATATTAAACAATTAATCCCCCTGGAAGCCCTCAGCACTGGGGGAAGCGAACGTTTCCATTAATGTTGACGAATGTCTACTGCGATTGGTGAAGTTTTGCCTTTCAGCTTGTGCTTCTAAAGCCTGAAAGCCTTTCCATATAAATGAAACACATTTTCATTCACATGTCTCTCCCAGGTGGATGAGGGAGTTGCTGAGATGTCTAAACACAGGGCTTTTTAAGTACCTTTGAGGAGTTAAAAAGCTTTGCTGGTTCTGCTTCCTGAACACACACACACACACACACACACAGTTTTTATGATAAATCAGAAAAGTCAGTGGTGTGTGTGTGTGTGTGCTCATAACGCTGGGTGCTTGTGTTTTATTCCAGACAAAATGGCACATAGAGGTGACTTCTCTGTTGGAGCGAAAGCCATAGCTAAGATGCACAGTTGTCTCTGTGGTGCACCTGGTTAGCACATCCGGTTGCTAGCTGAAAGGTTGGTGGTTCAAACTCACCCAGGGATAATTTGGTCTTCTTTTCAGAAATACGTGAGCAGTCCATTTCAGGAACTTATTACTCTTTTGCGAAGCCCTGGTTCAGTGTTCCCCAAATTGGCCTGCCAAATCCCACTCCAGGTGCTTATTAAAACCACAAGTTCCAGAACCTTGAGATTCTGATCCTGTTGTTCTCGTGAGGTGCCCAAGAATTTGTTTTTTTTTAAAGACATATCCTCTGCCTCCAGGAAATCATTATTATCATTCAAGTTTGCAGAGAATTTGTGTAGAAGATAAAATAATTGGCCCCAAAACCACATGGCCTGCATCCAGCTCTGCTTCTCCGTGTATCTACTGAAAGGTTTTGCAATGTCCCTCTAAAGTGGCCACCGGTGGCTTGAGCCCAGCATCCTACTGTGATTGTCTACGTGCTGGTATCTGGTAGTTTTATTTTTTAATTGTTTTTTAATTATTTTTTATTGTCTTTTCTAATTCATTACCACCCACAGGTCCCCGTTGCCTTGATGGGGTGCTGTGTCACGTCAATTTAGCAAAACTGGAGTTGGATTTCTTGGAATTCCCTTCCTTTAAAGTCCCAGATTAGGGGCCTGGGTGGCTCAATGGGTTAAAGCCTGGGTGGCTCAATGGGTTAAAGCCTCTGCCTCCAGCTCAGGTCATGATCTCAGAGTCCTGGGATTGAGCCCTGCATCGGGCTCTCTGCTCAGCTGGAAGCCTGCTTCCTCCCCCCACACCGTGCCCTCTTCCCCCTCTGCCTACTTGTGATCTCTGTCTGCCAAATTAATAAATATTAAAAAAAAAATCTTTAAAAAAATGTATTAAAAAAAATGAAGTCCCAGGTTAGGGAAACACCTGGGTGGCTCAGTCAGTTGAGCGTCCAACTCTTTATTTGGGACTCAGGTCACAATCTCAGTGTTCTGGAATCGAGCCCCATGTTGGGCTCTGTGCTCAGTGTGGCGTCTCCTTGTCCCTCTGCCTCTGTACTTCCCCCACTCCTGATCACGCACTCTCTATCTCATTTAAATAGATAAATAAATAAAATCTTAAAAAAAATAAAAAGAACCAGATATAGATCTATGAGGTGGGAGTGAGTCATCACCATTCTTTGAAGGTCATCATTGGTTAAAGGTGGTAAGGGATAGAAGCAGAGGGCAGTGGGGTCCAATTTGTGCTCACTTTTCCTCACTCCACATCCAAATCCCCTTGCTGACTTCCAGCCCTGCTCACCAACCATGACCACAGGCCCAGAGCCAGCCCCTGCTCTGAGACCTCACAGAGATGGAGCCATTTCGTGGACAATGGCCTTCCATGGATTGCTGCATCGCTCTGGGAGCTGGTCTCGCCTTCAGCAGGGAATGAATCAGAGTTCGGCAAACTCCTCATGGCTCTACTTCCAAAGAATATAAATTCTGTGACATCTGAGACCTCGACTAAATTTGCCCATTATGATTTCCTCAGTACCTAGAACATGGTCAGGCCCTCGGTAAACTTTCAGTATTAGCTGAGTGGCTGATGAGAGTGATGGTTTCATCCTTCAGTGGGGGTTATGATGCTTCCTTCATTGAGTTGTGTGAGGACAAGCGAAATCACATATAACGAGCTCAGTACTATTCCTAGCAGATAATACGCACCAATACATGGCTGTTGCTGTTACTCATTCTGTTGTTACGGCTTTGAAAATATCAAATCCACCACAGCAAGCTAACAACATTATACGTACACGTGCGATAAAATCTGTGTCAAGTCAGTGGTCTCCCAACCTGCCTGGGTTTAGTCCCACCTTTGAATCATAATGTCATCTCAGAGAACTATAAAGCCGAAGAGGAAGCTGAAGTTTCCCAGTACAATACCCGTGCTCGAAAGATGAAGAAACAGAGAACTGAGAAGTTAAGAGATTTGCTTGAAGTAATCTACTGGTTCCAAAAAGATGTAAAACTAAGAACATGTTTCATTGAAGCTGTCCAGAGTACTTTCTGTGACCTTATGAAAAATAAGAATTTTAGAACACTTTATAATGATGCATATATATATGTACATGTATGTATATGTATATAGAGATGTATGCATATATACACACACTAATATATATGGGTATGTACATTTTATATGCATACATTTTATACACAGAGTCTTGCTTTTCCTACAGCTAGGGTGATGGTACATCCGAGTTGCCTGGAACAGTACAGTTTTTGTTTATCCAGTGGTTTAATTACTAACAGTACCCCTTCATTCTAAAAAGTGCCTTGGTTTTCCAGTAAACTATATAAATTATATAGTTCCCCTACCTATAAGGGAGACATTTGTTCTCCACTTTCTGTGTACACATTTAGAATTAAGTAGTCCACAAAGATGGACATGTGTGGGTTGGACATTGCTAACCAGGACATCTCATTTGCTTGGCAGCAGTGAACACTTTGGGGATGGGTTCATGGTGTGATCAGAGCAGTAAACTGTAGGCTAGAACTGCCAAGGGAGAAGCAGGGTCTCTCTTCTCTGGGATGGGAGAGAAGGTGCTGGGCATCAGAAGCTGCCCCATGCTTCACCAGTGGGCCTGAGCATGAAGCCAGTGTGAAACAAAAAGCAACCAGGAGATGGGAGAAACTGAAACCTAATCACTGGTATCATGAGTGCTGGATCAAGCCCTCCCTGAAGCTACACAAATGCTGGATGTTTTTGTTAAAATTAGATGAGGTGAGTTTTCTGGAACGTGCAATTAAAAATATCCTAACTAAAGTGATGACTGAAAAAACCATAAGTGTAATAAAAGGGACGGGACACTTGTACCATGATCCTAGTCCTCCACCAAAATTATTTCTGAGCCAGAGTTGCTCCTCTGTTAAGTTAGCAGGGGAGGTATGTCCCTGTGTATCCTAACCTCCCCATCCTAACTTCATGCTGTATAACTCGGTTACCCTGGACTTTGCAATCCTGACTATGCCGTTCATTCATCAATGGTGTAAGAGAGACGTAGGAGTTCCAGCACACCACACTAACATTCCTGGATTTCTACACTCAGCAATGGAGGAGCATGACAGAGAATCCCTGATCAGGTTGCCTGGCTTCTCTTGGGCTACCCTAACAAGACTGCTTTGCTCTCCCCTTGACTAACTTTCAAGAACCTGCACATAGACTTGTATAGCCTTCTTTACTGGTACTCCCCTGTGGCACCGGCACCCCTCCTAGGAGAAGGCAGATTGCGCATGATTCCGAACTCTTCTCTCCTCTCTGAACCCTTTGGTTAATTGATAGCTTCTGCTTTATTTTACTCCTTCCTCCTGTCCCTAATCAATTTTCTTTTGCTTCAGACTAATCCTTCCTTAAGCTCTCATGCAGGTCCCTCTCTTTCTCTTTTGCACATCCAGTGATCAGATTTGCATTTTAGAAAGACTGTTATCTGGGCAAGAGTTTTGAGCAAAGGAAAACCGGAAGCAATGAGAGGTGGAAAGTTGTTACAGGGAGAGAAGAGGGAGTCGTGGGGAGGATGGAGAGGGGAGGCTGCTTCACAGTGATAGCCGCCACACATGTGGGATGGGAAGGATGCATTTGGGGTCTGTGTATCAAAAAGCAGTTAGCATATGTTCTGAGAGAAACCTCAGCATGTGGAGACTTAAACTGCATTCAGAATTGAATTTCCAGGCTCGTAAATTTACAATATGCTTCCTCAGTTCACCCCATCTCCTTGCTCCTCAGCTCAGTGAAATAGCTAAATAATTAAATGCTAAAATGCTTCTTGGATATGCTTTGTTGTTGAAACACATCTGCTACATGTTGGAGGAACCCTTCCCAGCAGATGTTCCTTTCCTTTGGCTTGTTTGTTTATCTATGGAAATGAATATCCTCCCCTGCTAAGTATCCTCCCCTGCTAAGCTTAATAAAAAGGAATCCTTTCCGTACTCATCTCCTTCACCATGCCCCTTGTGGTCCTTTATCAAACTATTAAGGACATATGCTGTGCAACTAATTATTATTTTTTTTCCTTCTACTGCACTGCCTTTATTTAAGGGAAGGCCATCTTCAGCTCAGGATTTAGTGCAGGGGAACTAATCCACACACTACATTCTCTCCCAAATAAAACAGAGTCTCTGTAGTTGAATGAAAAAATGCTGCAAGCCAGGACTCTCTATTAGGACTCTCATTAGTCCCGGTATAATGCAATCTATTCTTTGAGCAATTATGTACTTGATGGAGTTAAGGTTGCCTATTGATAAACTATATAAGATGGAGAAAACAAGGAATAAATTGAGATGGCATAGTGTACATTCATCCAATCTGGGGAAGATTGGGAGTCGTGGAGAACAAGGAGTAGACAGGATTCAATGTTTGCCATAAAGACCATGAACATAAGGGAAGAATTAATAAACTTTTTGGAGACATTCATGGTCCCTGAATTTATTGAAACCCTTTGGTGAAAGAGTCACTAGGGAACTCTTAAGGAAAACATTTGCTTTCTGTTTGTGCATGGAGATGGTCAAGATTATAGGGCTCCATAACTAAGACATCTTTGAAATACAGATAAAGGAGGAAGAAAAAGGAAATTTTAATTAAAGTCACATATGGTACAGCTTAGAAGCACGAGAGACCATAGGGGCTGTTTTAAAATATTTGCATGTGTCATAACTTGAAATGGGAGAAAACAAATATTTTTTCCTTTAGGGTGAGATAAGCATTTGACTCATGAGCTCCATTTTGCATGGTATTTAATTTCACTAAGTCCTTGGAACCTGAGCTTTTAATCATGATTGAGTTTCCTTAGCAGCATTTGGCCTCTATTTTATAGATGAGTGTCCTTTTGTAAGAGAAATCTTTTATTACAGAAAGATCTAGTCTACATTTTTGTTCCTGTGTAAGAGAAGCTTGCATTCTTTCTAGATGTTTGTAGGGTGTTTTTCTTCAAACTTGAAATTCATGGGTCTGCCAGGATATGTCTACATAAACGACTCTGATTCTGTAGAACATACATTACCTGTTTCCACTGGCATCCTTCATTGTCAGTTCAGAGATCTCCTAAATACTCAGAAATTTCCTAAATACTTTTGTTGCATTTATCGATTTCCTTTGCAGACACAGTATTATTCTGCAAGTATGGGCAGATCATTCTCTCTCCTAGTCATATGTAATCACCTTTTCTCTTGTCCTCTCTATTTTCTCGTCTTTGTTTTCTCAAGTTCTTCTCTACTGTTATGATTTGATCCTCCACATTCTTATCTTTGCTGCTTCCATCTGCCTTCATTACGGTTTGATATTCTGCTACCAGAGTTTTGGTATTTTTTCTTTTTGGTTTGTTTTTTTTTTTTAACTCACCCAAATTTAAAAAAAATTATTTTAAAAATATATAACTTCACTATGTAAAAGAATTAAAAACACATAGGCAAAAAAGGAAAAATATTAATTAAAACCACTTAGGATCTCAATGCCAAGAGATAAACAACTTTTGGTATTTATATCTTTCCATAATTTGTATATAGACATGAAAAATGCATACATATTCCTGTAGCTCACCCAATTTTGTTTTCATCCTATTCTGTTCTTCTTTTATTTTAGACGACTTTCCTCTGGGAATTTTTTCTCCTATTTTAATAAAGCATTTTCTTTTTCTTGGTTTATTTGATTGAATATTCAATTTAAAAATTTTCCTTTGGCTTGTGAGATTTCATTTTCAGAAGCATGTTCTTATATTTTCCTTTGCTTTTTATAATTTTATATGCTCAATATTTTATTAATACTCCTTACCCAGTCTTGAATAAAGTAAGGTATCTACAGACCAGGTGTTTGCCAAAAGTGTGTGGATTTCCTGAGCTCTGCTACCTGTTTGTCTAAAGCTGGATTTCCATTGCCATTCTGCAACTGGAGCGATGGGCAAGATCTCCAACCATTTTCTGGTTTCTGTAAGATATCTGGGTAACATGCCTCTATTTTATCAAGCTGGAAATCTCCCCATCTTCACTACATTCATAACATGTTCTGTCTAAACTCCAAAATGCACTGCTTTTACATATTTTTTGCACTTGCTTTCACTGTTTACTGTTGACAATCATACTTCCCAAATCTTCCTTCAAAAGTCTTGACACTTTCTGCTTTGCTGGGTTCCTTGGGGATGGAAGACATCTATGGATGAGGAGATAAAGATAACTGATTACCTGGTGGGGGCAGGGGTGTGTGTGTGTGTGTGTGTGTGTGTATGTATGGAATCAGTACTCATGCATTAGAAAAATACTTCTCTTGTTTTAATTTTATGGAAACCTGAATGTATTCATCAGAAGAATAATCCAAGATGGGAGAATTTTCTTCTAATCGTCTTTGAAGCACACTTTAAACATGAATAAAACTATTTGCTGAAGACTGGGTAGATGTTATTTTGATTGTTTATTGCAATATAGTCCATTGAATTTAAAAATATTATGAATCATTTCAAAATTTAAGTCTTAATTTCAGGAAGGATGCATTTTTGCCTTGGTCACTGTTGTCATGGGAAGCAGGAGAATGGACAAAGCTGAATTAGGAACTGCTCAAATGCCAGATGCCATTTTAAGCTGGAAGGCACCCAACAATTAGCATCTGCTCAGTGCTTGGAACATGGTAAATGACTTACATACAAATGAACCTTTGGGATATTACCCATTCATAATGTGGGTACCACGTGTACTATAAATCACCTAATTTCCCTCATACCAGTCCGCATTTTGGTTCTAAGTCAAAGGCTGCAGAATAACTAATTGTTTTTTTTTTTTTAAAAGATAAGATGAAGTGAAATAATTACTGTCATCACAGATTTAAAGATAAGAAATGGAAAAAGAAGGGAAAAAACACTTTATTTTACATATATAATCCTCACAATCACCTATGACTTGTGATTATGACCCCACTTCTTAGATGAGGGAAAAAAAAAACATGTCTGGGGTGACATAGCCACAAAGTGAGAACCAAGATCTTTAATTCAGAATCAGACCTGGTTGGCTGAGTTCAGAGGTCAATTTTCTACTCTTATGTTTATCACCTACCCATAAGCTCAACACCTACTGGAAGGGTTTCTCTCAAATGTATTTCTGGTGACCACATGCATATGGCACAATGAAGTCCCATCTTTGGGTCCTTAATGTCTAATGGAGACATTTATTTTTGCTTGTTACAGTCTCTTATTCCCTGGCTTGCTCTAAGCCCAAAAGGGAAAGAGAGGTTGGAGGCTAAACAAGGAAAACCCTCCACTGCACTTGACCCTTCTTGTCTCCTCTATTGTCCAGTCCTGATCTTTGGAGCAAGCATGGGCTAATGTCATCAAATATTTGAAAAGAAAGACTGTTAATCATACATGAAAACAAATTCACCTAAATTTCATGAATATTTTGGATTTTCTTGCAGTCGATACAATGTTTTCTGCACTGCCTCTTCCATTCCACCACACTTCTAGTCTTTGGGGATCAGTATTATTTAACTGACACATGGGCATGGAGAAAGGGTAGATATAGAAAGGTCTGGGGATATAATCCTTCTTTATGAAAACAACAAATGTAACTGACTTACAACCACAGAGGAAAGGAAAGTAAATGTTGCTTAGAATGCAATGATCAGTTGTCTTCACTCAAAACATCAAATCTGGACTGGAGCTAATCTACCATCTCTCTTTAGAATAGACTGGAAGGTAGGAAAGTGGGGCATCTCTCATGTACATTGACCTGCCAAGTTGTCTGCCACCAAATATTATATAGGCTGTCTTCTAAAATCTAAAGAGAAATGAGATACTTCCATGAGCATCTTTTATGATCAGTATTCCTGTATCAACCTTACCACAAGTGGGTTTTAAAGAATCTCCTGTCATCATCTCTTGGTGGTATGTGAGCAGTAAATAGGTCTAGACCATGGGGTATCTCTGGCAGTATTAATACAAATAATTAAAATCCCTCCTCCTATTCCCTGCACCTTCTTCTTTCCTCTCCTCCTCATCTTGTTGTGCTTCAATCATTCTTGCTGTGCTTGGAGGTTGCTGTAAAAGTGCTTCACCTATATTCTCAAAGCTCATTTTAGAACAGGGACAGATACAGATTAGAACAATTTCTGGAGAACAATCATTAATTCTTATTGAACAATCATAAAAGATCCTTCAGGAGTTAAGAAGGAGCTTCTTCTTGTGTTTTTAAATAGCTAGTATATCATCCATTCTCCTTGGGCATTGTCCTAGAAAAGAAGTTTCCAAGAATTTCACCTTTACTAGCTGTGTCTACATAGCATAAAGGAGTTAGATGGAGGAAAAGAAAAACAACAAACAACAAGTTAAAAAAAATAAAAAAGAAATCAATCGTTTGGGTACTGGTTCCATGTACACTAAGTAAATGAGTTTGATTTTTAAATTTTTTAATCTGGATGTTAGATGTCCACATCTGATGTATTGTTTTACACCCCAAACCACCTAGCACTCTGTCTTGTACCTGACAGATACCCAATAAATATTTATTGAATGAATAAATGCATGAATGAAGATAATGCATGGATGTGGGTAAATGATGACATTATATGGAAAGGACTTGAAGATATAAAGCCTTGAGACTCTCTTTTTCATTGACAGTGATAGAATTTTTAAAAAATGAAACTTCCCTGTTTTTTTTTAAATTAGGATTTTATGAATTCCCTAATGCAATATTCTTGATCGTTGCATCCTAGACAAAGGTAGCAGATGAGGGAGAGTCCTTTAGCTCAGATGACACTCAAGTTAGAGTTGCAGGATTTACACTAGAGTCTGTGAGTAGATCATCCATATGTCTAAATTTACAACTGGTTACATAAAAATAGGAGTCAAAAGGAGATCATATCCAGCATTGTTTTGTGGGGAGGACTGCAAGACAAAGGTCAAGAGGATACAATAATGAGGTAGCAAATTTTAGTCAAATATAAGAAACACTTGTCCTGTAACATGAGCTTCCGCCTAGGAATGAAAGAGCAGCTTTACAAAATAGTTATTTCCTCTAATACTGGGGATATTCAGCACATTTATATGTATAAAGTACCTAGAGTAGAGCTTTGGCATATAAGAATATTACATAAGCATTTCTTCAATAAAACAAAAAGCTGGAATACCTGAAATACTGAGTTGATGAGTCCTGTGTTTCCTAAAAGTTTTGACTTAAAGCTTATATGATGATTGGGCTATTTTGGATGAAAGTCACAAATGGGCTCTAGGATTTGGGACCCAGGAGAAAATTTTACTGAAAGGCTAATTCAGGAAAGTGGATGTATAGAAGTGAAGAGAGGCCAAAAAGTTGGTTTGGAATGGGACTCAGGAAGATCCAGAAGCTCCAGTTACCATCTCTGTAATGAATGAGAGCTCTAGCTATTGTCAGTCTTTTCACCAAGCTAATTCATATTCAAATTCCAGAAAGGGAACATATGATGAACCTCATCTCTTGTGTACTCAACCTTTTGACTAGATTACTTGATTATTTGGAATACCAGACTATGACTATGCAAGAGTTAATTCCTCAAGTGGAAATACAGGTATAAATTCCAAAAGGAAGTGTAATTAATACTGGGTAAGCAAAAAACCATGAAAGGCCCTCTGTTTCCTTTAAGCCTCTTGCAGCTCTATGATTCTTTGAAGCTCTGATAATATAACATCATGAACACTCATTGGATGGGTTCATGACCCCTTGACACACTCCACAAGCATTTTGTCCATTGCTTAATAATCCTTTCTAATGATGACAAAGAAGACTGAATGCACAATTGGATATGTGCACCTTCTCTTCCCAAAGTACATGTAGTCAGTCTGGATAGAACAAAGTCATGGGCTTGGGGAGCACTGAGTAAGGGACAGGCAAGCCTAAGTAGGGGAGACCGGTAGGTGATATGAGGTGATATGACTAGAGTCAATCAGGTAAATGTATAACCAGGCTCACAGAAATTGCAGAAGTGGAGAAAGAGACATGATATTTACAAGAACACCTTGTTTGTGCTCATGATAGTTATAAGTCCACCATGTTTGTTCTAAATAGAGACATGATATTCAGAAACCCATCCTGATATTGACAAGAAATTTACCAAGTTCCCTGGTCAGGTCCTATAAAAAACCAGCCATAATAGCCCTCTAAGGCAACCCATTAGGGACCCCTCTCACTCTAGAGAGCTCATTTTCTTTCCTTTCTGTTCTCACTTTTGCTTAATAAACTTTCACTTCACTTCACCCTTTTGGTCCGAGATTCATTCTTTAACTCCATGAGACAAGAACCCTGCAACCCTGCAACAGGGCTCTGTGGCCAGGCATCTTGACAGAATCCTGTGTCAGCCACACACATATTGTCACTTTATGCAAATTACTGAACCTATATACATGTCTTAGTTTATTTCACTGTCCTATCTCATAATTTTATAATATGTATTCATTAAATTAGATAACATGTGTAATCAGACAGGCACCTATTCAGGTATCACAGTAGAGGATTGTAGATGACATTTTAATTATTATTAATATTACAGCTACCAATAATGTCACCACTGTTACCTTACTGAGTAAGATCCATTTCAGACACCCACAGCTAGTCCAAGGCACATTTGCAAAGATGGCTACCTGTTCTACCAGACATCTTTCTTCAGGAAGAGAGGATAACTACCCAAGGTGTAAGCAAAACATTGTAAGAGAAGAGGTGGGAGAGAGCTCAAAGCCTGCCATTCTTTATGCTCAGAACACCTTGGAAATGGCTCTACTGCCCTGTGCAAAACAGAAACTCTTAGACTTTCAAGAATAATCATGCTTAAAGCAAAACAGAACAAATGAAAAAGAAATAATAAAAGCAAAATACTTATTTTCTCTTTCTATCCAGGATGTAGCTTTTTAAAAGACTTTTTTTTTCCCCCTGATAAAATAAAATGAAATCAGAGGGGAGATGAGCCATAAGAGACTCTTAGCTATAGGAAACAGACTGTAGGTGCTGGAGGGGAGGTTGGTGGAGGGATAGGGTAACTGGATGATGGACATTAAGGACGGCATGAGGTGTAATGAGCACGAGGGGTGATATGAAACTGATAAATCGCTAAACTCTACCTCTGAAACTACAAAAAAAAGTCTTTTAATTTATTAAAAAAGACTTTTTTCCATATTATTATAAAAATGCTATCCATAATCTACTGAAACAGAGAAAACATTACTGGATTTTTCTAGCTAACCACTACATTAGCCAATTGCTGTTGGCATTTCCAGTAGCCCTTTCTATGTACATAAATCTGTATAGAAACAGATTTGAATGGAATGTAACTGAAATGCTTTTGGAAATGAAGGGGGTACAAGGAAAAAATTTGGAGTGAGCTAGCTCTGGATATTCTATTAAGTAGAAAACCACTTAGGACATAGAACCCCTTTCAGTCTACAAAGTAATTTAGAGGGAATGCAATCTCTCAGGACCATGATGGTTGAAGTGAGCCACACCAACCCTTCACTCTATAAAACCCAAGGCATTTCCACAGACTTGATTCACAGAATGCTGTGCTATAGGGGTATCAGTTTTACATCCTTCCTTCAGTGACCTATATCTAATTAGGGCTTTAATAATATCTCAAAGTGTTTCAGTTGCAGTTATTAGAATTTTCAGTTCCAATGCTACTGACATAACGATGTGCATTACATGTGGCCATTCTCTATTCAGTACTCTCAGAAACACTGGGGAAGGAAGTAGCAAACGCATTTCACAGATAAAGAAACTGGAGACTAGAGAGATGACAAAACTTGCCCCCTTTCACATAACCTCTAAATGGCACAGTAGAACAAAATCATACATTTTGACATTAAAATCTTTTCCTTACTCCTTACAGTTCTTCTTTCATTGTTTTGAGACTGAGGTTGCCATTTGCTTCTTTCTAACGTATGCTTTGGGTCCTGAAATTGGGTTTTCAGGTTGTCGATCCCAATGACCCTTACTTGAAATAGGCAGCCATTGAGATGGCTTTTTAGGAAACCAAACAGGTAAGGTCAACAAGGCTCAAAGAGAAAACAAAACAAAAAAAATAACACATTTATCTGGGCTTCTTGCCCATTCTCCAAATCATTCAGAGGGGATCATGAGGAAGAATAAAAGCACATTTCACTGTTAATGGATTTTAACTCTTTTTTAATTCAACAGCAAATGGAACCATCTATTGTTTTTCCCAATCTAACATCCCATTATTCCTCTGAAGTATCATTGGCAAACTGTTTTTATCAATGGTGGCATGGATACAAGTCTAGTAAAGTACAGAATATTTTAATACAATTTACATTTTTTTCCCCAATTATCATTTAATTCACCTGATACTGGCCACATGGCAAACTTGTCCACATTCCAGACATCAGTTCTCTGGCATTTTTTTTACATTTTAGCAATAAAATTTAATATAATTTACTTAATTGAAAAATAATATGTGTACACTGAAGTGCATTTGGAAAATATGGTAATTTATAAATTAATAGAATAAAGATTGCTGTGGTCCAACTACCCAAAAACAAAGACAATTTACAGTGTATGATTGTGATTTTTTTTACTATGCATATGACACATTTTTAAACAAATTTTATATAAGCTTATACCTGCTTTTTAAAACTAAATATGTTATAAATACTTATTTAACTCATTAGTGTCTCCTAAGACTTTTTTTTAAAGCGGATTATTTGGATTCATAATTCTAAGAACAAATTTTTTCTTTTGGGACATTAGTTTTTTCCCTCACTTCCTAACTTTTATAATAATACTCTTAACATATAATTGTACACAAATTTTTTACACAGCTGTTTCTGTGAGGCATATGTTTGGCTGAAAATTCAGAAAATCTAACTACTAGTTTCTTAAATGATATAGACATTTTCCCAACAAAACAAGACATCTGGAGGTAGAAAACCATGGCTGGAGCCCTGGCCAAATGACCCAAGCTCTTTCCATCTTTTTCTGCCCCTGGTCAGAGTATTTCCTTTTTATTTCTATGGTTTTAGAGCTCATTGTTGCAATATGTCTACCATAACTCCAGGCAACTGTACTCAAGGAGGTAATGGAGGAAATGATGTTGGCCATACTCCAACTGTATGATATCCATGTATCTACTCTAGATGAAAAGAACTCTGGGAAAATGAGTATTTAGTTCTTCTAACCTAACCCAGATAAAATGAGGTCAAGAGAGAAAGGAGTTGGTGGTAGGTGTTAAGTTCATCAACCAACAATGTCTGCCATAATCTATTATATAAAATGAGTAATTTCTCCCTGTAGGAAAAGCCCCTAGAGGAGATACCTTAGAATTTCATTTTTTTCTCTGATATAAAAGAAATATATGTTAATTGCAGAAAACTAGGGAAAAAAACTAAGAAAATCTTAAAAAAGAATATAAGATATTTTATACCCTCACCAAGCAGACACAACCAGCCAAGAACTAGACTACACATCTAGTCTTTATCCTATACTAGCTCAGACAATTCTATGTAAAAGCAGAAATTAAACGTTACTATAATAGACATGATTACTAGTCCTAAGAATCCAGATGAATAGCTCTCAACTTCAGTTCAAGCAACAGTTTCTACTTTTGTACTTGACAAAACTATATTTACCCCAACTAGTTAATTGACTTTCATGGAAGACAAGCACTAAAACAAATAGATATACATTACACTATATTTAACAATACAGTCAAACCAAAGTATTAAAATAGTACGGAGCAGAAGTAGTACTTCTACAGGGCAGGGGATGGTTCAAGAAAAGCAGCTCAGGGGGCGCCTGGGTGGCTCAGTGGGTTAAAGCCTCTGCCTTTGGCTCAGGTCATGATCCCAGGGTCCTGGGATCGAGCCCCACGTCGGACTCTCTGCTCAGCGGAGAGTCTGCTTCTCCCTCTCTTTCTCTCTGCCTGCCTCTCTGCCTACTTGTGATCTCTGTCTGTCAAATAAATAAAATAAAAATCTTTAAAAAAAGAAAAGTTGCTCAGAAAAGATAATTCCAGAATAAATTCTAAAGTTTAATTTGAATTTTCCATGGGGACAGTGGCAGGTTGCGGTGATAGAAATGAGTATTCAAGATTCAGAAAACAGCATTCAGAAAGCATCGAGGAGTAAAAAAAAAGAGTGCATATTTGAAATTACATATAAATGAGGGCTTGACATATTATAAAGTTTGAAAGATGTCTATATAATAGAAGTAGATAATTCTGGAAAGATAAATAAGACTCTAAAAAGTTGAGCAGTTCATGCAACAAAAGGGCCACTTTGTTCTGCCCAGATGTTAATAGAGGATCCTGGGGTGGGGGCTGAAACAAGGAGGCATCTTGATTACATTCCCTGTTAGAAAGATCACCCTATCAGGGATGTCCCCTCTAGATACACAAAAGTAGGCAATCAGTTGAGTCCATTGCCACAATGGGTTCTACCTCCTCCAGAAACCTCTCTTTCTGAGAACACAGCCCTGAGGAACTTCTGGTATGTTCTAAGGGAAATTTCCATGACCTGAGAGTCTAAAGGATAATCACCATCAACATCCTCCTCCTCCTCCTATCAGTTACTGTAATATTTCAAACAACTTCCTTGTTCCTGTCACCAGAACTAGGAGCTTTATGTATGATATATCGTAAGAATTCTGAGCAGCTGCCTTTAAAACTATATTCTCGGATGCCAGCGCTCTGGATAATTGCTTCAGTCATGACATGAGGGCTGAGCATGTCAGGCTCAGTTCCTGCTCCACCCCCATCTATAACTTTAAAAGAACAGTTGTACATTCACTTATTTTACATCATCACCGGATAAGGAGCTTCTCTACCTCCACCTCCTACCTGGATTCTAAAATCGTCCCATTTTCTTTGTTGGACAGGAGTATAGTAAATTGGGAAAAAAGAAGGAAACCTTTTATACTATAATTCAAAGAATAGCAAAGAAATAGAAACTGTTTTAGTTTAATAATCCCAAAGAGCATTGGGTGGTGGGGCGGGGAGTGTTGGAATTGATTAAGAGTCCAAACTGGCTTATGGATGGTTTGGTTTGCAAAGAAATATTCTCTTCACCTTTCTTTTCCACCTGTATACAACACAAGCCTTCTCAGGGAAAGATTCCTGAGTCTAAGAGGACAAGTAGTATGGCAGAGCATCTGGGAGAAGGTAAGGACAGAAGAGAGTTTTAGGAGTCAGAGGCATGGTAAGGGAGGAGTTGAAAGGAAAGGGAACTCAGAGAGGGGAGCAGTGAGTTAAAAGCTAAAGGCTTTAGCATGTCAATTAAAGCTAAAGGCTCTCCATGCTCTCCTAGGAGCTGGCAGTCTGTTTAGAATAGAATAGAGAACCATTTCCTATTTTCCACGAATTCCTTGAGTCAGTGTGGATTATTATAATAGGGAAAATAAGCCTGAAAAACAGGAAGGGCTACATGAGTCCTGGCTGCAGACTCACAAAGATTAATGACCTCTTCTGTTTCTCAGTTTTCTCATCTAGGAGGTGAAGATAAAAATACTACATAGTTATTACCTTAATAAAAGAAAAAAAAGAAGATAAAATATGTTAGGAGCTTAGATGGGTGCTTTGGGGTTAGCAGACTCTCTGTAAAGGGCCAGATAGTAAATATTCCCAGCTATGCAGACAATATTCTCTCTGTCACAGCTACTCAGCCTTGTTCATACAGTGAGGGAGGCAGCTATAGATACATGTAAACAAATGTGTGTAGTTGTGTTCCAATAAAACTTTATTTACAAAAACGGATGGTGGGCCAGATTTGGCCTGCAGCTGTAGTTTATGGGCCCATAGCTCAGAAAATTCATGGACATACTGTAAATGATTAATAAATATTAACTATTATTGTCATTATTAATTGATCACCATGTCTTTCCAGATTCTTTCTGTTTGACAATTAGCCTATAGTAAAAACTTTTACAGTAATGTTCTATAACAATTTTCTAAAGTCAAGGACATAATAAAGAGATTATTTTATGTTGGACTTCGCTATGAAATATATTTTTATAAACAAGTCTTGCTTTAAAAGACAGATGTGTGTTAAAACTAATAGGCTAGATTTGACCAAGCTTCCTTCAAATGCCACAAATGGTTATAATCCCAAATGCTCACAACTTCTCTCCATGAAGATTTAAATTTCAAGACTTCTTTTAGGATGCAGGCTTTTGCACAGCTTGTCCATGGGTAAGAGCCAATTTTTAACAAGACTGGTCCTCCTCAGCACCATCCTTTCTGACATCACTGTTACTATCATGCAGAAAGTTCTCATTTCTCAAGGAGAGCACCCAAGTTCCAGGAGCTGGTTCTGCCAGTGTCTCGGCATCTTTCCAGTGGGCCCATCTGTTTGCACTGCTCAGTCAAGGCCTAACAGCTCAGAACATATGGCTGCGACTTCTCATCTTGGAGATTGAAGCTGACAAACACTTGAGAACATACAGTTGGTGTGGGAGGTATGTTGGCTCAAAGAAACCTAGTCTATTTGTAAGCCTGAAGCTCCTGAGGAAATTACCTGAAGTCTTTACAGGGGAAGAAGAACCTTTCCATTTCCAGAGGAATAACTAGAAATGATTTTATATTAGTATTATATTATTCCATCTGTAGAGATATACAAAGTTAGTCTCAGAAAGTTTGAAGGACATACCCCAGTTGAAAGTGGGATAAAGTGACAAACACTGAACTAGTTTGCTAGTATTCTCTACAGGGTTCTTTACATTTACTTAATCAGAGTAGCCCTTTTTTCAACCACACCAAATAAGTAGAATTTTACTATACATTGGAATATTAAATGGCTTGGGAATCGATGTGGCAAGAACAAATCGGGCATAAGTACACCTGGACAAAATATGTTGGAAAATCCTGGAGATAGGTGCAAAGTAGGCAAATGGTTTATACCCGAACATGAACAAAAGGACACATTTTTTTCAGCTTGTTGGGCTCAGTACACCTGCAGTTCTTTCAAGAACTAGTTACCCTTGAGAATGAATCAATAAACAAGGCAGCCATGGTCCCTGCTCTCATGCAGCTCATAGTCTAGTGGGAGGTTATTTATTAAATCCATTAGGGCCTCAGGATGAAAGCAACAACACTGTCAAAAGGTTTACTGGAAAGGGTTTAATGGATGGTCTACTGAATTCTGAGCAAAGTTAAAGGAACAGGATGGAACAGGGAAGCACCTTAAGACTTACAGTAGTGGGGAGCTACGACCGAAGAGGCAATAGAAAGGAACAGTGTGATCAGAGCCTGGCAAGGAAATGAAACCTCAGAAGGGCGCCACCTAGCAGGACCCCTGGCTGCAGAGGTGCATAGCCAGAGCAAAGAACCTCAGCCAGGCAGAGAGGGAGGAGCTGTGGGAAATAGATTTTCCTGCTCTCTCCAAACTCCTACCTGTGGACCCTTAGTAACCAAATAGCAACAAAATCTGCAGCCAGAAAGTCAGCTTTCCAAGGCGCTCTGTGGCGAATATATTTTTGAGGGTGGGATTATTGAAAATTAAGAATAGCCAGCTCACTTGTGGTAAAGTTCTAGTACCGATTAAGGATATATAGTAGTTCTTCAATTCATATTTGTATTTTTTTTTAAGATTTTATTTATTTATTTGACACAGAGAGAGAGAGAGCACAGGTTCACAGGTAGGCAGAGAGGCAGGCAGAGAGAGAGGGGGAAGCAGGCTTCCCCGCTGAGCAGAGAGCCCAATGCGGGGCTCCATTCCAGGACCTTGAGATCATGACCTGAGCCCAAGGCAGAGGCTTAACCCACTGAGCCACCCAGGCTTATTTAAAAGAAATGGCATAATGGAAATAAATAGTCTTTAGAGTCATCTCAGTATGGACTAGAACCCCATTTCTCTCACTTTAGAGCTGTGGGATATTGGGCAATTTTCTTAATTTCATTGTTCCAATTTCCATACCTATAAGATGGAAATAATAATGCCTTCATTAAGGGTCTTTATAAAAATTAAAAGAAAGAGTTGTTTGTTTGTTTTTTTAAACAGTTGGTATTTAGGAAACTTTCAAACAGTATTATGTTCTTCCTTTCTTCTTCTTCCTCTTCTCCTTCTTCTTCTTCCTCTTCCTCTTCCTCTTCTTCTTCTTCTTTTTCTTTTGAGAGAGAGAATGCATGAACATAAGTGAGGGAGGAGGGCCAAAGGGAGGGAGAGAGAGAATCCCAAGCGGGCTCCACGCTGAAACCCTGAGATCATGGCCCAAACCAAAATCAAGAGTCAGATGCTTCGCTGACTGAGACACCCAGATGTTCCAATATTATTCGAGTTTTAAAAATGAAGAAACTAAGCTTTAGAGAAATAACTATCTTGGTATCTCTGCTAAGGTATGGAAGATCCAGATGTAATTCATATTCAGGAATATCTTATTGGAACAATGTCTACTACCTCCACCATTAGCTTCCTACACTCTTGTCTTCCTGGGACTACCTCATCTGCCATTGAACTGAAGGACTTTCATCCACTCTTGCCTTACTGCAGCAGTAGCCTCTCTGACTAGGTAGCATCCTTATTTCAATGGGTTCCCAACTATCGGTGTAGTCTGCAGGACACTGAGTGGATGAGTTGTGTGTGTGTCTCTCTCTACCTTGGCACACTCCATCTCTCCTTTCTGGGCGATAGCACTTTATCTTTTGGTTCTGCTGCAGGTCCAATGCACATTCTCTCTGCAGGGGGAAAAAAATCCCTTTTCTGTCCCTAATTATTCTACTTTTCATATCTCACTCAATCATTTCTTTATATTACCTCTTCTTATTTTCCTGGGAATTCAAAAATTTTTGTTCACTGAAAGAGACGCTGGAGTCTCAGTAACTATTTGTTAGATAAATGGATATACAAATGAGTAAAAGTCTGGACATAAAAGCCACTCTTCTCACAAGCAAGTATTTTATACAACCCTAGGATTCATAAGGAAAGGTAAACCAGAAGGAACTTTTGCTAAACAGCAAGAATAGAGCTATGCACCGTTAGTTAATACACCATTTACTTTTATGACAAATATGTTAATTCAGGTACTCAACACACATTTGCTGATTTGTTCATTAAGTTAAAGTTGAAATTATGCCCTATTTAACCATAAAACCTACACTTATATAGGCAATTTACAACTAGTATTGTACTTTTACTGACTGTGGCTCGTTAAACCCTTGTAAAGGCCCTATGATGTCATTGTCAATATAACACAGCCCTGTCATTGGTTTAACTACGTGTTTTATAAAGTCACCAGTGACTCAGACAACAAGAAACTTGAAGTTATTCATAATTTTGCTGAGACAAGATCTTGAAACTTGTCTTTCAGTTGTTTAACTAGTTAGTAAGCCTGATTAGCCATTTAACTGACTCATGATATCGTGGCTTTGTTTTCCTTTTAAAAAAGGAAATTTAAGCAAAATGCTGAAGAGAAAGTAGAACTATTGAAGAAAGTGGTTCTTCTTTTTTCTTTTTTAATTTTATTTTATTATTTCAGTGTTTCTGAGACAGTGGTTCTTGGCTGGGTGCAAATGATTGGCTGTAGCGACATTGCCAAAAGTAATGCTGAAAAAGCTCATTTAAAAAGCTGCTTTACTGGGGCACCTGGATGGCTCATTGGGTTAAGCCGCTGCCTTTGGCTCAGGTCGTGATCCCGGAGTCCTGGGATCAAGTCCTGCATCGGGCTCTCTGCTTCGGCTGGGAGCCTGCTTCCCCCCCTCTCTCTCTGCCTGACTCTCTGCCTACTGGTGCTCTCTGTCTGTCAAATAAATTAAAAAATCTTTAAAAAAAAAAGCTGCTTTACCTGCCTCTTCATCAACCCAGGAAAGTGCCAGGGTCATAAGAACATATTCAACAACAAATTAAGTAAGTCAATATTTTCTCTAAATTTTATGAACAGGATATAAACTGCTAGTTTCTCTTTTTCTTCCATTCGGTTCTATCCCATGCTCCAGCCACTGTCACACCTCGTTCCTTGGCCACCTCTAATTGGACATCTGCTCAGCCAGGTGCCTTTGCCATTGTCCTTTTCTCTTCTCATTTTGTCTGGGTTTTGCATTCAGTGTCCAGAGTATGAGACTGTGAAGTTGTCAACTTGGAAAGCAGGAGGGGGGTCAATATTTTATGAGCTCATCCAGAATTCTCCCTTAATGGACAGAGAGAGGAGTAAGCTGGGACATTTTCACAAAAATTCTGTTCATTACTGATGAATTCTGAGCTCTAGAAAAGTAAGTACTTTATTTGTGAATGCTAAGTGTTTACAAGGAGTAGTCCCCATGCAGAGAGGAAGAAACTGATGCTCAGAAAAGGTGTGTAAAGTTGACACTGTTTTCATATAAAGTCAATGACAATTTTTTTTTTTTACCTTTTCATAGCATGGTAGAAAGAGAATTATCTCAACTAACTTGTCTTTTGCTCCTACTTGCTTTTGATCTTGAACTTGCTCGAGATGCAAGCACTGCTTCTATATGTTGTCCCCCGTTTTGCGCACAAGTGCTCTCTCTCTCTCTCTTTTTTTTTTTTTTTTACAAGTGCTCTCTTTTAATGGACCCAAGTCCTAACTGGTTTTCATCTTTGCTGCTACTGGATCAGTAATGTCAGCTCATCTGTGGGTGCTCCAGCTCCATGAGAAAGAAGGGTCAGCACTCTACATCCAAGATTCAAAGCTTAGAGAATGCAAAACTGGAGCTTGAACTTGGTCCTAAGCACTTGTCACAACAGCCTGGAAGGCTATTTCATGAGCTTTCAGAAAAAACAAAATTGTGGGTGAGTCAATTTGATCTTTTTTTCTTTCCCTTTCATCATATACTTGTGGACCTTTTTATTTTCTCTCGACATTAAACTTAATACTTCCAGTCTTTTGTACAGCATAGCCTCTCTTACTCTGTCCCAAATTATGTCACCTGCTGTGAGACTCAATTCTTCCACTTAAAGTTCTTCTACGTTCTTCTCACACAGGTGTGGGAAGGCAGCACGGAGTGTGGATTTTGAAGTTAGGTAGTCTACAGTTTGATTTCCTGCTCCACCATGTGCTGGCATTTGAGGAATAAGCCTAACTTGATGTTCATGCCCATCAGGTAATAGATGTCTGTTCACTACCACTTCATCCCTGTGATTTCACAGCAATTTCACATGCTGGTCTCCACCAGGTGTTAATTTATTTCCATGACTTAATACAGTTTACCTTTGAAAGACTCTAGAAAGCTCCAACACAAAGGACTCTGCTTTAGTCAGAGTTATCCAACAGACTTTTCTAAGATGACAGAGATGCCCTCTGTCTGCATGTCCGGTACTTAGCCACTGGCCACATATCACTACTGAGCATTTGACATGTGGCTGGCACAAGTGAGAAACTGAATCTTTACATTTATGTTAATGTTAATCATTTTAAATTTAAATCTATATAGCCACAAATGAATTGGGTTATATAGTACAGAATACCACAGTCTTAGATGATAAAATTGATGACATTAGATGACATTAAGATGATTAGATGACAAATTAAATGACAGTAAGAGGGTTATAGGATAAATATTTATGTGAATGCAGAACTTTCCAGCACCACTCAACTATTAGAAGTTGTACCTACTCTGTCTATTTTTCAGTTTATTCATACTATGTGACTATAAAACTCCAAAGTTGTGTATGTTTAAGTATACATAAGGTTATTATTGCTACCAAGTTTTTAAAATTATGCCTTTATTATTTTCCAATTATCCAGATTGCTCTTTTATTTTCCTTTATTCAAGACAGATGCTAAAGTAAATTCAGGAGAGAGGCCAGTTTAGAGTCATCATTAATTTCATTTAGTAGAATGTCTCCTCAGCCCCTACTGCTGCTGCTTTGTTTTTCTTATAAATGCAGTTTCATTCCTTTAACTCTCTTGGGGTAGGTTTAACTTGCTATTGATGGTCTGATCTCAGCCCTTTATTAAGTCAGAATCCTGCAGTTTGGAAGTTTTCCCTGGTGGAACATTTGCTTTGAATAAGGGATGCATTTCTCATATTTCTTCGCTTGGATGGGGCATCATTTAATAAATTACTGTTGAGATTTTATATATAGAAGTCTAAATAAAAACTGGAATGAAATAACTCAACTTTTATTAAATTTTCTCTATACACATTTTATAAGGGCCCCACATGATTTGCCTTCTAAGGTAGTGAGTTCCTTATCACTGGAATTATCAAAGCAAAGGTGTGAGGTCAAGTTTCAGGTATTCTAAAGATAAGCGTCTTGACTCTAAGGCCTTAGCCCTTAAATGGGTTTGACATGGTCATGACAGCATATCTGGAGCCTTGCCTCCATTTCTTAAACTTTGTCCAGATATAACAATCTCTCACATTGTGGTGTTTCTAATTTCACTTCTGGGTTTTCTGTTTGTTTACCTCTCTGCTGCATTTTTTCCTGGATTTCTTTCAAGAGGTCTTCCTCCACTAATCTCTTGAATGGTTGGTTCCCCCAAATCTTCTCCTCAGCCTTCTCCGCATATCTGTCCCTGTATGCTCTTTGTGAGATGGCATCTATCACCATGGTTCCCCCTGCCCTACAGGCACTGGTGACAGCTAGATATGTTCTTAAGCAAAGTTCCTCATGCAAACACTAAATAGCCTACTTAGAGGTCCCCACCTGACTGTCCAACAAGCACTTCACATACAATGTATCAACAGCTAAACTCAGTGTCATCCTCAAACCACCCAAAGTATCTATTGCCCCTCCATTTCCAATTTAGGTGGTACTATCCCATGAACAGTTACCTAAGTTAAGAATCTGGGAATCATCTTTGAATTTCCTCCTTTGGATCGCTCTTCCACCTAAAAGATCACGAAATCCTGTCCATTCTACTGCCATTGATTCATGTATTCATTCAGCAAATATTTATTACGGGCATGCTCTGGGCCATATATCTTGCTGGGTGCTGTGAGTGGAGAAGTAAATAAGACAGACACAGTCAGTGCCCAAATGAAGCAGAGAATACATTACTGAGAGATACAACTAAAATGAAACAAACCCCCACATAAACAGAAGTAATTTGCAATCCACACCATGTTGTGCGTGGGCTAGAACTGACCCAGCCTCTCATGCATCCTTGTTCTCTGAAAAATTCCAAAGAATGATCCTGAATTTGTATTCACACATAAAAAGAATATAGACACCAATACTCTGGAATTCCTTCCAAACAGATGACTGTTTATCTATGCAAATTGCTTGGAGTCTGCATCATTTGTGCACTGAAGAGTCTCTTCCTTGAAGACTTACATTACTTATACAGTTCATTTAGTCCAACCTCTAACTTCACACAAGATTCACTTTTACAATGGCACAACCTGCTTTTGAGCCATCAAGCACTGGGCAAACTCCCACCTTCACAAGGCAGCTCACTGAATATTTAATAACTTTCCCTGTTAGAAAGTTTTCCCTGAAATTCCTCTCCACTCCTATTGTTCTGGATTCATATAACACACCCAATATTTCTCATTTGCTTCTCAAATACTAGAAGATAATTATCTGAAACTTATATTGTACATACCAACTTTTCTCATTTCTTTCACCTATTCCTCATTTTGCACTGGCCAAATCCTCATGGCACTCTAGTCTTAAAAGTCCAAATTCAAATGTGGTATCAAGAACTGAACACAAAGCTCCAGATGTGATATCCTTGTGATTACAATGTCAGTGATGACAAAAACTGTAAATACGACTACATATTATTGGCTTCCTATGTGCCAGACATGGAAAGAACTTAATTATCTCATTGATACTCACAATGATTTTATAGGCTGCATATGCTTACCATCTCCACTTTTCTTGACATGGAAAGTGACATGACCTCATTGGTAGCAGATGGCTGGTAAGTGGCAGAGGCCAATGCTTGTCCCCATCTATGTGTATCTTCAAAACCCATGTTCATAAGCACTTTTTGTTCTCTTTCCTCCCTGCAGATAAAACAGGGAAAGCAACATTTCTTTACCTCTTTGTGCCTCTGTAATTTCAACTTGTATTTTATGAGAAGTCTTAATCTATAATCTTAGAGTAATGATAATAGCTGCCTCATAGAGTTGTCATAAGGATAAAATGAAGAATATTAAACACAATATGACTAGCATGAATTTAAAATGTGAAACTTTTTTTTTTTTTTTTTTTTTTGAGAGAGAGAGAGAGAGAGCAAGCAGGGGGAAGGGCAGAAGGAGAGAGAGAGAATCCCAAACAGGCCCTATGCTCAGCATGGAGCCTGGCACTGGGCTCAATCTCACGACCCTGAGATCATGACCTGGGCTGAAACCAAAAGTCAGATGCTCAATTGACTGAGCCACCCAGGCACCCCTAAAAATGCAAACTTTTATTATTATTTGCATTATTGTGCCACATGATACTTAATAGTCACTGATAAGTGATTTAAAAATGAGATAGTCTTAAGGAAATCAGAGATTTGTAGCTAAGGACAATTTCCACAGGAACTCATAGCTCTGTTTCTGTACTCTCAGAATGTTCTTGTAACAGTCAGGATAAGATAGGCTAGTGGCCCAAACAAATCCCAATTATTAATGTTTTAACACACAAAGACAAAATGTTTATTTCTCATCTATTTTACATTTCCAGCAGGGGTTTATGGGGGCTCTGCTCATCTACTCTAGGTCCAAAAATGATGAGGACTCCAGCACCTTGTAGCTTGTGACGACCCCATCCAGAATGTGTTGCCACTTTGACGGCTGCAGTGGGGAATTGTGAAAAATCTGAGGGTCAGTTTTCATGGGGTTCCTTAAGGAGAGGAAAAGTGGCTACAAATAAAATTAGAATTTTTAGATAACCCTACAGAATGTTCACTCTGGGAAGTTCCAGTCTATACTCACTCTCCTGGCATTTAGTCCTCTTAGAAGTGCCCTGGTTTGCATAATAATCTAGAGTTTCCCTGAGTAATGTCAACCTCATCTTTCTACCTATTTTATTAGAGGTCATTTTGTGAGAGAGGCCTCCCTCTCCACTTACCCAAAAGTAGACTCCCCTCCTCTCTCTAGCCCATCACCCTCCCTTCAGACAACACAGCCCATAACACTACTTCTCTGTTTGCTTGTTTGCTTATTGTCTACAGACCTGCTTAAAATGTCAGCTCCATCAGATCAGGGGTCTTTGGTTTCTTGTTCAGTGCTGCCCTCCCAGTTTCCAGCTCAGTAAATGTTTATTAAGTATATGAAAGAATGTGCTACTTTTCTCACTGTAGCATTCACAATTGGGAAATGAACATTAAGGCTACATTAAATGTTAAAACTACTCCTACCTAAAAGGACACCTAAAAATATCTACTAATAGCAAGTATTGATGAGAATATGGAGATATGGACACTCTCATCCACTGCTGTTGAGAATATAATTTGGTAAAACTACTTGGAAAATAACTGCATATTCCCTTGTAGAGCTGACCATGATGTTCTCTCTCCATAACCCAGCGACTCCATTTACAAGTGTATAACCTAGGGAGTGTGCCCATGACACCATAAGACATGTCTGCAAACATTCTTTTCAGGGAAAAAGAAAAGTTAATCTAAATGTCCATCTCTAGGAAAATACATGAATAAACTATAGATATTCATAAAATAGATTATTAGATTAGAGTGAAAATGAAGGAACTATAGGTATATACAGGAATAGCAATGAATCTAAAAAATCTAATTTGATGTTTTAGATTGATTTTATTTGACAGAGAGAGACACAGTGAGAGAGGGAACACAAGCAGAAGGAGTGAGAGAGGGAGAAGCAGGCTTCCCACCAATCAGGGAGCCTGATGTGGGGCTCAATGCCAGGACCCTGGGATCATGACCTGAGACAAAGGCAAACACTTAATGACTGAGCCACCCAAGTGCCCCCAAAACATCTAACGTTAAGAGATGAAATGTCCCAATCACTAGACCTTGTCTCCCTAATGTCTCTATATACCAAAAGGTGGGGAGGAGGAAAAACAAAAACAAGATTCCTTTGGAAAAGCTGTATATTAAATTTCCTTCTTGGAGAGCCACAGACATAGTAGTTATTAAAGGGTGTAAGGAATTCTGCAATGTAAGTTCAACTTTTTAAAATTACATGTTCGTGTTATGTATTAAGAGCAACACTAACAACCTGTGGCACACGTTTTGGACAAAATGTAATCAAATTTATGACTTCTCATCTGGAAAATTTTACAGCCTAAATATAATCTTAGAATTGTATTAAGCCTTTGAGTAATCAGATTATTTTTTTTAGCTCCTCAACAGATCTCACGGTTGACCACAGTGAAGTTGAGTGCTCAGTCAGAGCTCCCTGGTTTAGGAGATTATTTCATGGGTATTTGTAACATACACATACACTCATGTTATATCTTTACTTGGCCCTCAATATCTACAAGAAAAAGTCCACAATCATTAACTGGAGGCTAGTAACAACCAGAATTCAGTTATCTTAAACACTTAAACAGGGGCAAGTTATTTACAGAATCACTGGAAAGACTGGAGGAGCAAGTTCTAGGGTAGAACTGTGATGACTTCCAGAAAAATACCAGAGATTAGACCTGGTAAGGAGACCAACAGGAATTCCAGGAATGTCTTTGTTAATCACTAGTTTTTCCATGGTCTACCATTGAGAAGCAACCACTCCAGCATCTGCTCCAGAACTCACACCTCACTCTTCCAGGAGTTACCAATGCGACTAGGACTGGTACCTCCAAAGCCCCACCTTGTCCAAAGGATCTGAACTTTGTGGACACCCTCACAGAGCTAGTGTCTGGACCTGGGACATTCACTTATTGTCTACACATGAGCCCAAATTCTCCAAGTTCATAATGCTGGTAGACACTTCAGAAGGAGCCATACTATTCCCACCTCACTTGTGCTTTCTTAATCTTTCACAAATCCATCAGATTGGCTAAACCTAGATCACATCCAAACCCTTGCTACTAAAGAAGGTAGAAAATAAGGTTTTGTTTTTTTCAGTATCCTTCTCTGGGCACACCAGAAAGACAGGAATGAGTGGCGAGCACCACATTACCCTGCCCACCATAAGGACTTTTCTTAAGAGTCAGGGAGGCGCCTGGGTGGCTCAGTGGGTTAAAGCCTCTGTCTTTGGTTTAGGTCATGATCCCGGGGTCCTGGGATGGAGCCCTGCATCAGGTTTTCTGCTCAGTGGGGAGCCTGCTTCCCCCTCTCTCTCTGCCTGCCTCTCTGCCTACTTGTGATCTCTCTCCCTGTCAAATAAATAAATAAAGACAGACAGACTCAGGGCCAAAGAGACAACAGGTAGTGAGGCAAAGGGGGAAAGACTTTATTTTCCAAAGCAGCTTATCATGCCTTGGAGATCTCTTCAGTTATTAAACTTTTGATGTATTGGTTTAAAAACATTTTCCGCACTGATATTTCTTTTAATGTTTCCTGTATGGTCACCATACCACATGACTTTGATTTTGGGCTAATGCTTTTTGCTTTCTTGTTAAGTCTCTACAGCCAGCATAATCCCAATACAATAGGAATACTCTAGTCAACATGTCTAAAACAATATTTTTTTCTCCATGTTTGTTTGCCTTTTTTCTTGGAAATTCTTATCTACTCCAAAGTCTCAAGATGAAGAATTGTTCACAAGGTCCAAGAAGAAAGAGAAAGGAGGTTAAAAATCAAATAGACACATTGTGAAGAGAATCAAACAATGAAGAGCAAAGGTCAAAAAACAAAAAAAGAAGAGGAAAAAGAAAACTGAGAATTTAGTATTATTTCAGCAAACTTATCTAAGTTCTCAAGATTAATTTTACTGGGATGGCTGCCTTAAACTGCCTTGAAGTATGAAATGGATCAATGTGGTCTGTGGCAATGATGTCTGACACAAAAAAATCAAAACAGAACTAACCTCAAGATGCTTCTTTTAAAATTCATATATTTTAAAAAAAATTCCTATAAATAAAGCTGAGTGAGAAAAAAAATCAGCTGGGTTCCATTGAAGATTTAAGGCTCAACATCCAAATGTATCTGATTTAGTAGGTCTGTAGTGGGGCTCCAGAATATACAACTTTAGTATGGACATTATGTATTAGAGACCTTCTATACAGAAGGGACCAATGTAGGTAGTCCCTTCATTACCTTTTGAGAAATACTGTTTGATTGTAAGAGAAGGAGTGACAATCATTTTCTCCAGCTGGAGAAAGGGCTTTTATAAAGACTGGGAAGAGCCTGTCATTGCCTCGTCAACAAAGATCACAGACTTGGTCTCACAGTGGGGTCCAAAAAGTGACGTGTTCTTTAAAATGCAGGTACCTGGACTCTGTCTCAGAGGTGCGAATCAGAATTTCTGAAGTCAGGATGGGAAATAGGCTGTGATTCAAGTTCCTTGCATGATTAGAATGTATAATAATATCTGAAAATCACTGCCACACATAATGTAGAAGGCATTGTAGCATTATTTTCCCCAGAATGCAAAAGTCATTGAAGGAGGTTCATGAGCAATGATATATTTTAGTATGTGGTGTCTAGCAATGGCCTCCTAATAATTTATTTCTACATAAACTGACAATCATTGAATAAAAAAAAATCAGCCTTTCTTTCCATTTCTATGTATAAACTTGGGAATAATACAACCAATGCAGGAACTGCGATCTAAAACAATATTTTACCCTGTTGGTAATCTCAAATCCAATCTCTGGAGAATTGTTAGAAGACCTAGAGAGATAATCTCTGTAGAGTTAAACTTGTCAAATTATTGCAATGATGAAAGTTGGAAGTGACATTCTATTCCCACAGTTTTTGCAAATGAATCTGTTATTCTACTATGTACTGACCTTATGAAGACATCCAAGAGAGCAGATTGTCATCACCAGGGAAAATTTTCATGCTTAAAAACAAAATGTAGCATCTTTTACTCACTTGTATACCAGAGAAAAAGATCATTACAGCAAACACTTGCTGCTCTAGTTTTAAAACAAATTGAAAGAGAATACAGTTGTGTTTCAACATTGTGTTGTTTACTATGCCCATTAAAAACCCCAGATGAAATTCTGAACTTTTATTCTAGCCTTTTTGTTAAGATTATTTTGTTCTCCATCAAAACCATAAGTGTGTTGCAAAATCCATCTGCTTTCACTGAGCCTAAATGTAACTACATTAATCCAAGCTGATAGCTGCTTGTGAATACAAAGCTGATGTCATTTATGAACAAACATCTTAGCATACTGTTTTAACAACTTATTCTTCTCAGCTTGACGAATATAAACATTTATATTACAAGGTAATTTACATGTAAAATCTCATGGCAACAGCTGATAAGGGAAGATAGAATGTTGAATTTTGGCACATAAATAAGCTTTTCCAAAACAACAAAGAGTATTCTAGTAATGGCTTTCATTTAGACAGAATACTTCACCAATTGGGTGACTAACTAGCACAATTCACAAAAACATATTGGGGAAGTGTGTACCTTTTATAAATAAAAGATGAAGAATGTGTCTCATTCCACACTGATTTTGTGTGATAGGTCACTTGGACCCAGAATTTTAATTAACTTATGTTCTAATGCCTCATTTTTAGGAACTTATACATAGATGTATAACCTCACAGCAACTTTTACTAGAGCTTAGGAGGATATAAAGAAGTTTGAATTTAAAATCAGGACAATAAAAATATATGCATCTATAGTTATAGGACCACAAGTGGAGTATGGCTCTTTTGTAAATGGCCAAATAGTTTTGTCCAAATCTAGAAAACAATTAATTATTAAAAAAGTTATATAAATCATTTAAAAAATTATGTTAGCATTTGGATCTCAGTGAATGGGGGGTGTGCAGTTGTTAGAATTCTTAATAAAACCAACTATCAGAACTGTGAAACCCATATGCTAGAAGAATTGTGTTAGTAAAATATTTAATAAATGGCATCTAGGTTCCATTTTTTTTTTTTTTTTTTTTGGTAAGCATTTTTCTACAAGGAGTGAAGCCTAGTATAAAGTGCTAAGGTTTTGAAATGAATCAAAACTGGCTTCTAATCCAGTTTTGCCACTGGCATTATAATTACAAACTATATGCTATGTGCCAATGATCTTGTGTGGCCTTAGGAAAGTATTTTATATCTTTAAGTTACTGTTTTTTGAATCTATGAAGTAAGAATCATAATAGTAAATATAATATTTCTTTTGAAAGGCTGTGTTGTATTTATAATTAAATAAAATAACAAATGCATCCATGATGCTTAGAACAATGTTTAGTACAGCACAAAATTTCAATAAAAGGGAGAAAAAATATAACCAATTTTTTTTTAGGATTAACCTGGGACCTGTTCTTTAAATGTAATAGTTTAGAGGAAATAGAAAGATAAATTACTGCAAAATAAGATAGTAACAATAGGAGGCAGAAGAAGTTAGTGAAATTTCAAAAAAAGAGAGACCCGCTAATTAGAAAATAAAAATGTCTTATTCTAACAAATGTTGATAAAGACAGGGAACAACCAAATAATTATATACACTGTTGGTGGAAGTGGAACTTTGTAAAACCAGTTTGGGTAATAATTTGACCTTAACTCAAAATGTATAAAAAATATACAGACCTCTAGATCAGTAATTTTATTTCTAGACATACGTTCTAGAGATCCTTTTATATATGTATACCTGGGACAGAACAAGGGTGTTCATAGTAGCCATATTCATTTAAAAAAACAAAAACAAACAAACAAAAAAAACGAAATCCAAAAACAATCCATAAAAATAGTTCAAACAATAAATTATTAAAATCCATAATAAGGAGCACTATAAAGAAGTGAATTTACATTGCTGAAGTTTTGATTCTGTTGTCTTGCTCTAAAGATTGTTGGGTATTCTTCTGGTTGGTTATTAAGTAACTTAGAGATAAATTTGATTCCCTTGAGATCTTTTTTGCTAGGGTGGATCTAAACTGGTTTTTACTTTCGGGGTAGTTCAGCAGCAGAGAATACATTCTCCTCATGCTCAAATGTAACATTCATCAAGGCAGACCACATTTAGGACTACAAAACATATCTTTACAATTTAAAAAAAAATTGAATCAATAATTAATAACTTTCTCAAACAAAAAGAATCATGCTCACAGTTTCACTGGTGAATCCTACCAAATATTTTAGGTAAAAATTAAACCAATTCACTATGATCTTTTCCAGATAATAGAATCAAAGGGAACATTTCCTAACTCATCTATGATGCCAGCAAACTCATACCAAACTCAGATAAAGATATCAAAAGCAAAAAACCCTACAGATAATATATTTCATGAATATAGGTGCAAAAATCCCCAACGAAACATTATCAAGTCAACTGCAACAGTGTGTAAAAAAATATCATACATTCTGATCGAATGGTATTTGTTCCAGGTAGGCAAGGTTGTTCAGTATTTGAAAATCAATTACTGTAATCTGTCACATCAATGGGCTATAGAAGAAAGAGCATATGATCATATGAACAGATGGAAAAAAAGCTTTTGACCAAATCTGTAATGGTTAAAAAAAAGAAAAAGTTTCACCAAACTAGGAGTAGAGGGGAATTTCTTCAACTTGATAAAGTATATTTACAAAAAGCCTATACCTAACATCATACTTCACCATTGAATAAGGAACAAAGCAAGAATGTCTCCTCTTACCACTTGTATTCAACATTGATTCAAAGTCCTACTGATATAATTAGGCAAAAAAAGGAAATAAAAGGTAGGGAAAGAAAGGAAGATTTATTTTCTTCCTGGAAAGGAAGAAATAAAACTGTCTTTGTTTGTATATAACACTTGCTATAATCTATATAGAGAAAATTTGAAATAATTGACCAAAAAATCTAAAGGAACTAAATGATGGTGATAGCAAGGTTGCAGGATACAAGATTAATTCACAAAAGTCAATTTCTTTTCTACATACTAACAATGAACAATTGGAATTTGGAATTAAAATCATAATATCATTTACATGAGCACCCTCCAAAATGAAATGTTTTGGTATAAAACTGATAAAATATGTACACGATTTATATAAAGAACTCTATAAAATTCTAGTGAAAGATATCAAAAATGTCTAAATAAATAGAGAAATATTCCATGTTTGTGGATAGGAATAATCATTATCATGAAGATGTAATTCTTCACAGCTTGAGTCAATGAAATCTCAATCAAAATTGTATCACCTTCTCTTCTAGGTATTGACAAAATCATTCTAATGTTTTGTTTTGTTTTGTTTTTAAAGATTTTATTTATTTATTTGACAGAGAGATATCACAAGCAGATGGAGAGGCAGGCAGAGAGTGAGAGACAGAGAGAAAGAGAGAGAGAGAAACAGACTCCCCGCTGAGCAGAGAGCCCGATACGGGACTCGATCCCAGGACCCTGAGATCATGACCTGAGCTGAAGGCAGTGGCTTAACCCACTGAGCCACCCAGGCGCTCCCATTCTAATGTTTAAATGGAAAGTAAACACCTCGAAAACCAACACAATATTGAAGAAGAATAATGTTGGAGGACTGACGCTACCCAATTAAATTCCTACTGTAAAGCTACAAGAATCAGAACAGTGTGATATTGATAAAACAGACAAATAGATGAATGGAAGAGAATAAAGAACCCAGAAATATGACCACACAAATATAGTCAACTGATCTTTGACAAAGGAGCAAAGGCATTTCAAAGGAGAAACAATAGTCCTTTCATCAAATAGTGCTGGAATAATTATAAATCATATTTTAAAAAGAAAGAATCTAGACTCTGATCTTATATTTTTCACTAAAATTAACTCAAAATGAATCATGGGCCTACATGTAAAATTAAAAATACAAAACTTCAAAAAATATATAAAACTTCTACAAGATAGAACATAGGGAAAAATCTGGACTGCCTTTTGTTTAATGATGAGTTTTTAATACATTAAAGTCCATAATTAGTAAGTGAGAACTTCAGCCTGAAGTACACTTTCCCACCTCACTGGGGAGCTTTGGAGCAGAATCTGCCTATTAGAGGCACCCTATGTTGGGTAGAAATGGCCCGGACCAAATGTCCCTGTCATACTCATTCTTTGGCTGGCAACTGCCCAAGAAAACCCAGTTCTTGACTTGAAAGCTTAGGCAGATGTTAAAGGCACTAAACAGCTAGAGGCTATCAAATAACTGTTCTTCCTGTAATGAAATGGCAAGGTCTTCTTGGATGAACATCCAAGCATGCACCTTTGTGGCTGCCCTGGGTATGTTGCAAGTGTCAAGAACTGCCCATCAGAATGAATAATATGCTTGAAAATGTCATCCAGATCTCCCAATTCACAGCCTAGTTCTTTAGTTCCTAATTTCTTTTATATCCCAAGCACATATCTGCCAGGCCCATATGGGGATCTTTGTCAACATATATTTGTCTTGGCAAATATTAGACTTTCTATCCTGAAGCTAATTATCAGAAGAGCAATCTTTGGCTGGGTATCCCAATGGCTAATCATCTCACCAGTATCGTTAGTATTATCCACACATTGGCTAGTCTTCTCTCTAATTACAGTTTAAATGAGTGCAATTTGGAACAAACCCTGAGGAATATTCATTTCAATTTTATGTGCAAATAGGTATTTTTCATGAAATTTATTTTTGTTTTGAGTTTCATGCCCCATATCCAAAGATAGGCTCTAGTCTTTTTGCTAACTGCTCTGCAGTTTAATTCTTTTTTAAGGATATAAGGATAATAAACTTAAAACATCTATGCATTATTTTTCTCTCGTAGTTTCCATTCATGAAGCTTTTTATTAGTTGGATTACAGCGAAGATGGAATCAGATGGACCTTCGTTTTTAAGCTCCCTCTTCTCTTCTGCCCTCATCAAGTCCTTCTTTCAAAAATTCCATTTGTGGCCTTTTAAATATAACTACATTTTCTTTTTTCAAAAAATACAAATGGACCAGAACACACCAGTCATTACCTAAAACTTTCTTTTACCATTAACACCAAATATTACACATGAGCTAGAGAAAAGGTGGGTAGAAATAACAATGGTTAAAGTCTAGGGAAGACAAAGACAGTCTGCACTTTTGTTGATTTAGCATAAGGGACTCTGCTTATGACATCATGTAACTATGCTTGAGAGCTTTAGGAATATTTGCTCAATTAGGTCCATCTGATTTTTTTAAGGATAGCATTGGAAACAGAGTGGTCAAAATGGGTAAAACAAAGATGAAGCCCAAGCCCATGGTTTCAGGAGGGAAGGATCCTTCTGAACAGAATATTTGTTCTGTCCACATTCAGACTGGAACTATAAAATAGGAGAAGTCACATGCGCCCAAGACTAAGGATCTCTTTTCTCATTGTACTTTGGAAATGTGATATCTGCCTTGGATGCTGCTTGATTTCTACTAATAGAATGGGAAGAATTGTGCATTTGTTATTGGTAGATGATAAAATGATGATCACAGAAATTACTGATTTTATTAATCTATTTATTCTTCGAACTATTTAATCCCCACCTTCTTTTTTTTTATTTTTTATTTTTTTATTTTTTATAAACATATATTTTTATCCCCAGGGGTACAGGTCTGTGAATCACCAGGTTTACACACTTCACAGCACTCACCAAAGCACATACCCTCCCCAATGTCCATAATCCCACCCCCTTCTCCCAAACCCCCTCCCCCCAGCAACCCTCAGTTTGTTTTGTGAGATTAAGAGTCACTT